>NW_006400327.1:72906-97961 GCF_000299155.1 Elephantulus edwardii | reverse complement strand
GTGATGTATATGCTTATCATAGTTAGAGCAAAGATCAGTGGATGGGTCTGGACCAGAAGCAATCTTAAGAAACTAATTTTATCCCTATTTTGGAAGCCATAAGTTCGAGTTTAGGCACTAGCTCCACAAAGTTTTCCTCTGTCACTTCTGGGAAGTTTTGTCCCTTTTCAATGTGTGGGCAAAGCATTCTGTGGTGATGTATCTATGTATGTCTCGGCCACTCTTCATCCTAACCCACTGAAGTTCTCAGACAGGACCCTGACTGAACTTTTGTCTATAAAATACTTGTAAAAGGAGTGGACACAATATCCAATCATCCTGATTCTGGCAAGGGGTTCTTTGGATGGACACTGATATGTTCATCTCTAATGTGCCCTCCAAATTCTGAGTGCTTTCCATAGGTCCATGTCCTCTACGGGTGTCCTTCTAATATTCCACTTTTCCATGGCCCATCTGTCTCACCAAATGGCTGAGCCATTAGTCATTGCCCATGAATCAGTAAAAATCCAAACTCAAGAACTCTCAATTTCTTAGTCATTGTTAGGAAGAGACCATGCAATTCGGCCCACTAGGCAGATCTGTTCTTGCCTTCCTCAATCTAGGTCCTGCCATCTATTGGTTTTTTAAGGCAGTACCATTCCATATCAAATGTTGTCCACAAACCCTGGGACTGCCATCCATGAACCAAGGAGCCCTTTGCTGACCAGCAGAAAGTTAATAGGACACTGACCATATGGCAATGGGCACTAGCAGCCTTTCTGGATGTTCCAGAGTAGGATTAGTAGGAAAAGAGGCTATCAGCTGATACAGTGGGTATCTTTATCTAGGTACAGTGGGTGCCTGCCTGCTTTCCCCAAAGAGCTTGTTCCTAAAAGAACTGTTTTCATTTTATCACAGCACTGTTTTGGGCACTATCTTCTTTTTCTCTTTTCTCCAACATCAACCATGATATGAAGGTATTTCAGGTCTTAATATAATCTTAATGTCCTCCTGTCACTGCAGCAGTCTTATGCAATGCCCAATATCAGGCAAAAAAATTCTTTCAAATGGCATGTATCTTGAAGCAGTAGCAAGAAATTTCCTTGTCCATAGGGCAGCTTTCTCAAGTTTTGCTACAAGTATCAATCTGCACACAGTAGCACCTTGAGATTATGTCTGAATGTAAATCATAGTGCACTGAAGAGAGGAGAGTATTTCTGTATTTTAGCCATAGCCTGCTGTTGCTCAGTTCTGCATTCAAACAGCTGTCTTTCACGTAACATTATAGATGGGTGTTCACAATATTTCAAGATGTGGGATGACGCCTCCAAAATCCAAATAGACTAATCAAATTATTTAATCCTGATTTCTTGGAAATAGGTATTAACAGCAGCTTGTTCTTGGTTGCCTGTGAAAGATCACAGGTTATTCCCAAGAATTTTGTTTGGCCAAAGTCCCAAATATTTGCAAGATTTATTAACCCACCTCTTTTCAAATTATCCCTAGCCAGTTCTTAAGTGTTCCTTGTGTGCTATTAACAGGATATCATAAATGTAATAGAAAATTGCATCGGATATTTGGACCAAGTCTCTTCTAATCACATTATGGCTAAGTAGGTTGGCAAATTCAGAAAACCCTGTGGTAAGACTGTAAAGGAAATCTGAGATTCTTCTCATGTGAAAGCAAGTTACGGCTGGCTCCTGAGACAGGAATGGAGAAAAAACATTTGCAAGTTCTTATCACTAAGAACCAGTTTCTTTTGGTTGTCTCTATTTTTGGTCTACAGTCAACCTCCTCAGCCATCTACTTATTGAGGCTCAATGTCAAGAAGACAAAGATTCTCACCACTAGGCCAATTGGCAGCATCAGGATGGTGAAGAGATTGTTCACAGCTTTAGTTTGCTTGGCTCCACGGTCAACACTCTTGGCACCAGTAGCCAGGAAATTAAAAGGCGTACTGCCATGGGAAAGTCTGCTGTCAGGGACCTCTCCAAAGTACTGAGGAGCAATGGTGTCTCTCTGGAGACTAAGGTACGTCTCATACAGGCCATGGTCTTTGCAATCACTTGCTATGCATCAGAGGAGAGTTGGACAATGATCAAGGATAGAAGGAGAATTGATGCCTTTGAGCTGTGGTGCTGGAGAAGAGTATTGAGAGTACCATGGACTGCTAGGAAAACAAACAGATTCATCCTGGGAAAGGTTAAACGAAGTGGCTCCTTGGAAGCAAGAATTCTGGGGTTCCATCTAACATACTATGGACATGTTGTAAGGAGGGACTGGTCCATGGAGAGGGACATCATGCTTGGGAGGGGGGGGGGAGCGCAGGAGGGGAAGGCCCTCTATGAGGTGGATTGATTCAGTGACTGGGGTAATCGGGATGGGAGTTTCAGAGACAGTGTGATTGGCACAGGACAGAGCAGAGTTTAGGGCTGTTGTACACAGGGTCGTTATGAGTAGCAAGCGACTGATGGCACATAACAACAACAACAGCACAGGGCTATTAAAAAGAAAATTTGTTGGCACCAACACTCTAGCCTTTAGTATGTCTTTAACCAAGGTAGTAATTTCCTTTTGTCCAACAAGTATCCTATATTGCTTCAAATTAACCTGCGTGGGCTCAGGCAATTCTAATGGTTTTCACTTGCCATGCATCAGAGAGGTGAACAATGACTAAGGATAACAGAATACTCATCAATGCCTTTGAATCGTGGTACTGGAGAAGAGTACTGAACATACTATGGACTGTCAAGAGAACAAACAGGTCTGCTTTGGTGAGGTTAAAAACCAAGCTCCTTGGAGGCAAAGATTTTAAAGCTCCATCTCACATACTCTGAGCATGAGGCAAGAAAGGAACATCCTTGAAGGTGGTCATCATGCTTGGAAGGGCACAGAAGACGACTCTGGATGTGATGATGGTCTGATGCAGTAACTGGGGTAATGGGTGTAGGTGTATCACAGACAGTGAGACTGGCTCACAACAGGGCAGAGTTCAGAGCTATTGTACACCAGGTCACTATGAATCACTGGTAACTTGAGGGCACATAACAATCATCAACTCTAGCCAAATTACATGCTTTCATTTTTACAACATCTGGTAGAGGGAGTGTTCCCCATTAGACGTAATATCCATACCAATAGTACATTCAGGTAAAAGAAATGTGGCTATATTACACAACATCAGTTTATATTTTCCAGTTCTTAAGTAGACTTTCACTTTTGTCCCATTAATTGCTGCATTTCCATATCATCCTAATACACATTTGGGTCCTATGAAGATTTTATCAATAGGTTTGGGAATTACATACTTTGGGTTCCTGTGTACAGAATGTTTCTTCTCCACTCCTAGGCCATTTCATGCCTTACTGAGGGTTGGACCAGAAGTCCTGAACTTCCCATCAATCTAGATTTTGATTAACTAGCTTCTGTTTCAAATGATTCTGGGTGAGGTATCCCATCATTAATTACCTCACAATGGCAATGCATAGAACAGACTTATTTAGGCCTTCTTGATGCTGAGGGAACAGAGTATGCTTCACTGGTCCACCCATCCTCCTGGTAATGCTGCTTTAGACACTTTGTCTCAATCTCATCAATGTTTGCTATATTGATCTATCCTATTACTTTTCAGACCCTCACTGGATCTTTCCTAACTCCTTCACCCCATTCCTCAGTTCACCAAATGGTGGGATCCCAGTGATCCCCCTTTCCACAACCACCCCTCTCTGGACTTTTATACACATCTTACTAGTTATCCTACAAAGTGTGGAAATCATCAAACAGTATCATATGCAAGCAAAAATCTTGCTGAATATTGAAAAATGTCAACATAGAACTTCCAGAAATACAAGCTGAGTTTAGAAAATGCCATGGCACTAGGGTTATCACTGTCAATGCCAGGTGGATCTTGGCTGAAAACAAAGACTATAAAAAGGATACTATGTTTTATTGACTACGCAAAGGCATTTGTGCCAAATTATGGCTAACATTGAGAAGAATGGAAATCCCAGAACAATTGATTGAACTCGTGCAATACGTATACCTACACCAGAAAGCTGCTGTACAGAGCAAGAGAACACTGCACACTTCAAAACCAAGAAAAGAGTGTGTCAGGAACATGTCCTTTCTCCATACTTTTTCAATCTACATGAAGAACTGACCACTTGGGAGGATGGACTTTTATCAAGAATGTGGCATCAGGATTGGAGAAAAAATCATCCACAACCTGTATAAGAAGATGACATAATCTTTCTCCCCAAAACTGAGGAAGAACTGGAAATGTTTACTGCAGAAAGTCAAGAACTGCACCTTCAATGTGTACTACAATCTCAACATCAAGAACACAAAGATTATGCAACTTCCCTGCCCCTTGCTGCCCCTCTCTGGCCCAGGACAGCAAATCTCGCCCAACAGCTTCATATAAAAGGCTTCCTTGTTTAAAACAAAACAAAACAAAAAAGAACACAAAAATTCCAACCACTGAACCAATTGCCAGCATGATGGAAGGTGAAGAAAAGATTGAAATTAACAACTTCAGAGTGACTGCATCCACAATCTACACCCTTGGTTTTGGCACCTAGGAAATCCAAAGACAGTTGCTTTAGGAAATTCTGCTTTCAAGGACCTCTCCAGAGCATTAAAGAGCAATCATGTCAGTCTAGAAACTAAGATGTGCATGATCCAGGTCATGGTCTTCTCATATACTTGCTATGCATTTGAGAGTTGGCCCATCAATAAGAATGGCAGAAGAAATGTCTGTGAGCGATAGGGCTGGAGAAGAGTACTGAAAATACACCATGGACTTCCAAGAGAACAAACAGGTTTGCCCTGAATGGTGAAACCAGGTTGCTCTTTGGAGGCAAGGATTCAGAAAGTCTCACATCCTTTGGGAATGCTGCGAGGAAGAACCAGTCCTTGGAGAAGGATATCATGCTTGGAAGGGAAGAGGGTCTGTACAGAATAGGAAGTCTCTGGATGGGATAGAGTCAACAGCGACAGTGACAATGATGCAGGTTTGTCAGAGTCAGTAAGACTGGCTCAGCATTGGGCAGGGTTCAGAGTTATTATCAACAGGGCCACTATGAGTTGTAGTTGACTTGGCTTCTAACAAAAACAACTAGTTAACCTATTAAGTGTTGTTAGATGCTGATGAGTATGATTCATAGCAACCCTATGAACAAAAGATCTTTATGCTTTTCTATCCTTGTACTTTCTGACACAGAAGAGCCCACTGCAGCAATCACTGCATCAGTTCACCTGGTTGAGGGTCTTGCTCTCCTTTGTAGATCCTCCACCCTTCCTAGCGTGATGTACCTCTCTAAGGAATAGTCCCTCCTAGCAACATGTCCAAAGTATGTGAAGTGATGCCTCATCATTCTTGCCTCCAAAGAACACTTCTGCTGCACCCTCTCCAAGATAAATCTGTTTGTTCTCTTGGCCGCCCATGGGATGTTCAGTCCTCTTCTCCAACACGACAGCTCAAGGGCATCAATTCTTTTTCTGTCATCCTTATTCACTGTGTAGCTTCAGATGCATAGCAAATCATTGAAAAGACTACGGCCTGAATCAGATGCGCCTAAGTCCTCAAACTGACATCATTACTCAATAATTTGGAAAAGTCCCTAACTTTAGACCTTCCCAGTTCAATGCGTCTCCTTATTTCCTGACTTCTGGTACCAAGATGTTGCTTGCAAGATGAAGCTGTTTGAGAGTTTCAATTTCCATCCATCATGATGCTGCTTATCGGTCCAATGGTTAAAAATCTTTGTTTTCTTGACATTGAGATGCAATCCATATCAATGGCTGCATTCCTTGATCTTCTCCAACATGGATTAAAATTAAGAAAGGTGAGCATCAGGATAGTATCCTCCCTCCATACCTACTCAATCTGTATGCTCAGCAAATTACTCAAGAAGCTGAGCTCTATGAAGAAAGATGGGGCATCAGGATTGAAAGATTTATCAATATACATTATAAAGATAGCATTGCTTTACTTGCTAAAGGCGAAGAGGACCTGAAGTATCTATTGTAGAATATCAATGAGAATACACCCTTCAGTATAGATTACATTTCAACAGCAAGAAAACAAAAATTCTCACTACTGAACCAAGAGAAAAGATTGAAACTGTCAATTACCTCTTCTGACTTGAATCCACAATCAACACCATGAGTATTAACAGCCAGGAGACCCACTTTACTGAGAAATGTAGTCAGGGACCTCCCTCTAAATTATTGAGGAACAATGACACCAGTTAGAAGACTAAAGTACTTCTGATATAGGCCATGGTCTTTTCAATCACTTGCTATGCAACTGAGAGCTGGAAAATGAATAAGGATGACAGAGGAAGAACTGATGTCACTGAGTTGTGGTGTTGGAGAAAAGTGCTGAATAAGCTGCCAAAGAAGTGTCTTGGAGAAAGTGCAACCCAGAATGCTGGTTGGAGACAAAGATGACAAAGCTTAGGATCACATTCTGTGGGCATATTGCTAGGGAAGACTATTTCTAGGAGAGAAACATCAAGCTTGGAAAGGTAAAGTTCATGCACGTTATCAATATGAATCAACACAGACTGAACATTTCAGACACAACTGAGATGAGGAATCTACTGAGTTTATCTGAAGAAAGGGCACATCAAGATCTCACTGTACTCAAATGTAACATGAGCTCCCTAATTCTCTGTATCTGCTTGAGCTCTGTTTCATAAAGTCATGCTCTGAAATCCTAGTTAATAAACGGCTGAGGTGATGTTATTCCTGTGAACAGTAATTACAGCGGGTCTGTTAGAAGACAAGAAGCAAGCATGACGTTCACTCCAAGAGCCCAATCTAGCTTCCAAGTCAACAATTTTAAGTTATCCCTTTTCAATCCATGAAAACAGACAAGGATAGAAGAGATTTAATTCTGCAGGTGATTCCCAAAGCTCAGTATTTGTAACTGCACAGACACAGAGAAGGGCTAAAAGAGTCTATTTTCAGAGAGGACTTCTTCCCCAAATGGTATCTCTGATGTCTCAAAACTTGAGCTCTTGCTGAAACGCTTCTCAAGGCAGGAAAATTTATAAGGCTTCTCTATTATGTGGATACTCTGATGTCTAATAAAAGTTAGACGTATGAATTAAAATCTTTTCACAACGGTGGCATTTATAGGGTTTCCCTCCTATGTGGACCCAGTGGCCTCTAAAAAAGCTTGAGTTGTCAATGAAATTTTTCTGAGAGGACATTTATTGAGTCTTGCCTGTGTGGTGGCTCTATTGGTGTTCTATTTAAGCATTAGCTCTCAATAAAATTCTTTCCAGAGAGGACATTTCTAAGATTTCTCTCCTATGTGGACCTGCTGGTGTCTATTCAAGTTGCACCTCTGACTGAAACTCTTTTCACAGAGTAGACATTTGTAAGGTTTCTCTCTTGTGTGGACATGCTGGTGTTTTTCAAAGGTGGACCTCTCAGTGAAACTCTTTTCACAGAAAGAACATTTATAGGGTTTCTCTCCTGTGTGGATCCGATGATGTCTATCAAAGTGGAACCTCTGAATGAAACTCTTTTCACAGACAGGACATTTATGAGGTTTCTCTCCTACATGTACCCACTGGTGTCTATTTAAGGTGGTCATGTAAGCAAAACTCATTTCACAGAGAGAACATTTATAGGGTTTCTCTCCTGTATGGACCACCTGGTGTCTATTTAAGGTGATCCTGTAAGCAAAACTCTTTGCACAGAGAGAACATTTATAGCGTTTCTTTCTTGTGTGGATCTTCTCATGGTCTTATAATCCAGAAAAGTCATCGAAAACTTTCCCACAGTGATCACACTTGCAAGGCTTCTCCCCTGTGTGGATTCTCTGATGCTTCACAAAGTCTGAATTCTGCCTAAAGGCTTTCTTGCAGGTAGGGCACTGAAAATACGTCTCTCTAGTATGAGTTCTCTGGTGAGACACAAGCTGAGAATTCCTGCGGAAAGTTTTTCCATACTCTCTGCATGTGGAGAGCTTCTGGGCTGTGGGAGGTCTCAACTGGTCCTTGTGGGGGGCCTCTTGCTTTTGCTTGAGGAACAACCCAGACAGGTCTCTTGGGTGAGAATTGGGTAAATGCTGGTCTAGCTGTTTCCCAGAATCCCTTTCGTGAGGAGAAAACGGTTCTCTCTCCTCAGCTTGAAGGTGTTCCTTTCTTTTAGGGAGATAATCTTCTCCAAAGCATCTTTGTTCACCTTCACCAAAGAAGCCACTCAAAGAACCCTGAGTAGAAGCTTTTGAGATGTGACCAGGGGCATCTGGAGGCTTCTGATCCCAACAGGTTTCCAATTTTAGATTCACTTGGCCATTCTCTTGTCTGTCTCCTAAAAGAAGAAAGAAGATCTGAAACATTGCAGTAAATTTTACACCCTGTTTTTTCCTTTATATGCCCAGTAAAGAGCATCATAGAGCAATAATTCTTTTTATCAAGAGGACATTAATGAGCAAGGGGATAAAACCCAATATCCATACTGAAGGTCTGGCACTAAATTTGAATGCCCTGCATTCCAGATTAAGTTTTACACTCTTGAGCTGAAGAAAATTATATATCAGAGCACACAGGAATTTTTTGGCCCTTCTACTAATCAAGTGTATAGAGTTGTACTGCAATACAGTTGTTAAGTTTGAATCAACAGGAAATATGCCATTTATAATTTGTTGAGTTTTTCTTGTATGCTTAATGATTTATTCATAGGTAATACTTTTTGTTTTATTTTGATGGTTTGGCTTTATTTTTTTAAAAAATTTTATTTTATATTGATTTGTCTATATAAAGTCCATATACATTGTGTTTCATACAATCATTTTCATTCAATATGTCTAGTAAAATTAATCACCATTAAACTAACCATTCATAAGTTTTATAGACATTCTCAAAATCACATATACTCAATCAAACTGCAATTTTTCATTTTACCATCTGAAAGCTTTACTGTCATCAAACTATGGCAAAAAGTGAATGTTTGGGCTGTGGTTTAATCCAAAAGCCATATTTATTATAAACTCCCAGAAAACATTAAAATATATTTCTTATCTTATCTCAGACTTTGGTTAGTGTCACTACACAATGATGCACACTTCAGACTTCTGTTTTGGTGGTGGAACTCACTGTCATACTTCTGCCACTCTTTTACTTACTCCCAGAGATCTAAAGAAGACTTTTTCTTCCATGTATCAGTGTCTTTCATGGCTAACATTACTAACTCAAGAACTAGGCTTGAACTTGCTAATCGAAACATTTCTTTAAAATTACTGGCAACAGTGTTTTAACTTGTCTTAAAAGAGTTTTTATAAATATTCTTTAGTAAGGGTTGAATAATGATCCATCATAGAAATGCACTACACATATTTGTTTACAAATTCTCTGACTGTAGAAAATTAGTCTTGGAGCAGAAGCTCACGTGCAAGAACTTTTCCTCAGAAGTGTCTGAGACAGAAATACTTCCATAAACATGGCACATGGAATTAGGACTTAGAGCTGCCTAAACTCAAGAGAGACTGGTAGCAGCATGAGAGACCAGGTGCAGTGCAAGGCATTAGAAGTTATTTGAGACCTGAGCCATCATATCAGGAATTGGATAGGGACAGGGAGGTATTGAACAGGGTAGGTAGGTATGGAAGGGGAAGATGGTAGAGAGGGACAAGAAATGGGTCAGGACACATGTGTCAAGGGGGGGGGGTCGCCTCACTGAATCTATTGGTTACTTCTATAATTGGGAAATATCTTTCATTTGCTCCTTTTTGTAAAATGCTTGTCTTTCAGATACTGTTCTAAAGCTGCGCATTCAAATTAAGACAGACTAGAAGAACGACTGACCATCTACTTCCGAAATAAGAGGGCTTTGGAAACCCTATGTTAATAGAGCATACTCAAAGTAGACTAGCAGAGATGGCAACTGAGGCTGAACACGCAAATGGAAAAAACACAAAGGAAAAGGAACAGTTATAAGCAGGCACTAGTGATTGGGATGCAGAATGTGAGAAGCAGGATTTTATAGGAAAATTGGACATTGTTAAGAAAGAAATGAAATGCATAAACACTGATATTATAGATATTGGTGAAACGAGATGAGCTATTTTGAATCAGTCTATTATATGATCTTTTATGCCAGAGATAAAAAGAGTAAAAAAAAACTGGTTGCTTTCATAGTTAAAAAGATCATTTCTAGATCCATCTTGAAATAGAATATTGTTAGTGACTGAATAATATCTATACACATAAAAAAAGTCCAGTTAATAACACTATCACTCAAATATGTGCACCAACAACCAGAGCCAAAAAGGAGGAAACAGATGATTTCTACCAATTTGTGCTGTCAGAAATCAATTGAATTGAATATATAATCAGGATGTGTGGGAGGATGTTAAATGTATCATCCAGGAAGAGTGCAGACGGTCATTACAAAGACAGAAGAGGAAGAAAAGACCAAAATGGATGTCAGAAGAAACTCTGAAGATTGCACTGGAAAGTAGAAAAGCCAAAGTACAAGGAAGGATTCAAGACACTAAGGAGCTGAACAGAAGACTCCAAAAGGCAGCACGGAATGACAAAGCAAGATATTACAATGAAATGTGCGAGGAGCTAGAGTCGGGAAGTCAAAAGGGCCGAACTCGTTCAGCATTTCTTAAGCTCAAGGAACTGAAGAACAAATTCAAACCTCGAGTTGCTACAATCAAGGATGCTTTGGGCAGAATGTTAAATGATCCAGGAGGTATCAAAAGAAGATGGAAGGAATATACTGAGTCATTGTATAGAAGGGAACTGGCAGATACAGAAGAATTTAATGAAATAACATTTGAGCAAGAGCCTATGGTGATAAAGGCAGAAGTTCAAGCTGCTTTGAAGGAAATAGCAAAAAATAAGGCCCCCGGAATAGATGGTATACCAATTGACGTATTTCCGCTAACAGATGCTGCCCTGGATGTGCTCACCAAGCTGTGCCAAGAAATCTGGAGAACAACCACTTTGCCAACTGACTGGAAGAGGTCTATATTTGTTCCCATCCCAAAGAAAGGCGACCCAACTGAGTGTGGAAACTACAGAACAATATCATTGATTTCACATGCAAGCAAGATTCTACTGAAGATTATCCAAACACGACTGGAACAGCACATCAGCAGAAAACTGCCAGAAGTCCAGGCTGGGTTTAGAAGGGGTCGTGGTACTAGGGATATTGTAGCCGATGTTAGATGGATCCTAGCTGAAAGCAGAGAATACCAGAAGAATGTCTATCTGTGTTTCATTGATCATGCAAAGGAATTTGACTGCGTGGATCATAACAAACTGTGGCTGACTCTGAGAAGAATGGGAATCCCAGAACATTTGATTGTGCTAATGCGAAACCTATACTTGGACCAGGAGGCAGTTGTCAGAACGGAGCAGGGCAACACTGAATGGTTCAAAATTGGGAAGGGTGTGCACCAGGGATGTGTCCTATCTCCATACCTTTTCAACCTGTATGCAGAGCAGATTATCCGAGAGGCTGGGCTCTATGAGGAGACGCGTGGTGTTAGGATTGGTGGAAGATCTATCAACAATCTGTGTTATGCAGATGACACAACCTTGCTCGCTGAAACTGAGGAGGACCTCATGCACTTACTGCAGAGGGTCAAGGACTGCAGCCTTCAGTATGGACTGAGGCTCAATGTCAAGAAGACAAAGATTCTCACCATTTGGTGGTTATTGTAGAAACAGAAAACTATTAAAACATGTATGAGGATCCACAGAAGGTAAGATGGGAGTAGAGCAGTAAGCACGGGCAGAAGGAAAATCATATGGTCACACAATTTGGTAGGTAGAGAGAGGGAGGAAGGGGTAAAGGAAATGGAAAAGATCCAGCGGGGATCTGGAAAGACAGAGTAATGGTGGGCACAGTACAATGGTGATTAATTTTATGAAACATAATGAATGGGAATAACTGTATGAAGTGGAAGGTGAATAAAGGATAGTATAGAACAGAATGTATACAAACTTTGTAAACAAACCAATATAAAACAAAAATTAAAAAGAAAAGAAGAAACCTAAAATACCAACATAAAAAAAATCCCACAAAACCTTTAATGCTGTCAAGTTACAAAGATCCTAAAGAACAAAAGAAATTTTTCACAACAAATTGTGGTTTGATTTTCACAATTTCTAACCTTGATTCTTTTATTTTTTCCATGGTTTTAAGATGCACTAAGAAAGGAGATGTGTACAGTGTGTGTGGTCTATGGCAATACCTGCACCAGCAGTCATAGAACTGATTCAGATTCAGAAACAGTCTACGGCATCAGGATAGAACTGTATACTACCTAAGGTTTTAAATTGCTGATTTTTCTGAAGTAGATCACCATGCACCTCTATATGACAAAGCTTTGATACACATTCTTTGAGAATGTTCTGGGAGAGGCTATTCTTTGGGGAGGGATATCATGGTTGGAAAAATGGAGGGTCAGTGAAAAAGAAAAAGAAAAAGACTCTCAAGGAGTCAATGAGATGTACTGACACAGTGACTGCATAAATGGGCTCAAGTGTGTAAAGGATGATGAAGATGGCAGAGGACAGGACACGATTCAGATCTGTTTTTTACAGGATCACTATGAGTCATACTCAATGCAATAGCACCTAACAACCACAACTACCACCACCATCACCTCTGGAAAGACTTAGAGAGGCACCTGTTGGTTAGCATCTAATAGTGCTCTGACAGATGGAGTTTTCAGAACTGTCATGTAGAAAAGTGTGTTTAAGGCAAAAGGAGTAATACAACAGAACAAGTACAGGTTTCCTATCCACTATTAAAATGTATGATGTAAATAAAGTGTTCTTTGTTACTACTTCTTAATGGAAATAAAGTGGCATGAGAAGATGGCATCAGGATTGGAGGAAAACCCATCAATAACATGCACTATACTGATAACATAACTTTATTTGCAGAAAGTGAAGAAGACTTAATGCATTTGTTGTAGAAGATCAAAGACTAGAGGCTTCAATATGTATTGCATGACAATATCAAAGCAATAAAAATCCTCACCACTGAATCAATAGGGGGCATCATGATTGATGGTGTAAAGATTGTGGAGTTGTGAAAAACTTAATTTTATTTAGATCTACAATAAATATGCATGGTAGCAGCTGTGAAGAAAGACATGTTGTTATGTGCTGTCAAAAGGATTGATTCTTCTTCTATTATCTTTAGTCACTGTCCAGCTCTCTGATGAATAGCAAGTAATTGCAAAGAACATGGTCTGGAGGACTTCATGAAAGTGCTAAAGAACAAAGATGTAATTTTTCTTTTTTTTTTAAGCTGTTGCAAAAAGCTTTATTGTTTCATTTGATCCAAGGCTTGGGCGAAGGGCTTCTGGGCGGTTAAGATTCTACATCAGGGTGGGATAGAGAAGCTTGCTGCTGATGGCAGGGGGATGCAGAGGTTCCCCCCTACAGGTCCCCACAGGCCCCTAGTCATGCTTGAGGGTGAGACGCTCAAAGAGATACTCACCCAGCCTAGCCTGGGGGCCCAGTCTTCTAATGTTGGTCAGATGGCCACCCATCTTCCTCAACAGTTTCACTTCCTCATCCAGGAAGTGGTTCTCCAGAAAGTCACAGAGATGGAGGTCAGTGTGGGCAGAACTCACGGGTGCAGATACAGAAGGGTCTGGTTTAGGTTCTTCTCCAAGGCCAGAGCTGCTTGCATGGTGTCCAGGGTTTTACCCCACTCATCCTGGGATGGCTTCTGGATATCTTGGAAGAGGACTTGGCCACCGCACTGGTTCTGCAGCTTCAAGAGCCGCTGGGCACCCTCGCGCTTCTCCTTCACCAACTCACAGAAGAAGTGTCCCACACCTTCCAAGGCCATATCATCACGGTCAAAATAAAAACCCAGAGAGAGGTAGGGGTGAGAGGCCCTCAGGTGCAGGTTGACCAGACGGTTGACGCCAGCTTCTACTTCAGCAGAATAATTTTGACAGATCTGACAGCTCATAGTTGGTCGAGGTTTTGGAGCTAAAAAAAAAAGGTGTTCGCTGGTCCCGAAAATAGGAGATGGTTGAGATGGTCCCGAGGTTACGCCTGGAGAAGAAGTTGGAGGGTAGTCAGAGGCTGGAAGGGGGGAAGTCACCGAGTCTGTTCTGTCCAAACACTGATGAAGCAAGAGACAGATCCCCGGGACCGCTGGGGAACTCCAAAGATGTAATTTTAAAGATTAAGTTGTACCTAATTGAAGTGATAGAATTTTCAATTGTTTTCTCTGCATCTGAAAGCTAAACAATGAATAAGAAAGACCAAAGACAAGTGAATGCCTCTGAATTGTGGTCCTGGTGAAGAGCACTGAATATCTATTCCATGGACTGATCTGGAGGAAGTACAAACAGGATGCTCTTTAGAGACAAAGATGGTGAAACTTTATCTCACACGCTTTAGGTATATGATATCAGGAGAGGGCTAGTCCTTGGAAAAAAGATATCATATTAGGAAAGGTAGAAGCTCAGCTAAAGAGAGGATGACCATCAGGGAGATGTTATCAGGACACTAGCTGCAGGAGAAAAGGGAGGGGGGGGGGAAGAGGGGAGGCTCAATGCCAAGAGCAAATACTCTCCATTGCTTGTGAGGAGATCAAACTGAGGTGTCCCTGGAATTACAGGTTCCTTCATTTGGAGGTCCTTGCCTCCATAGCTGTGGGTCCATCCCAAGAGCCAAACAGGAAAAGAGACTTTAGCATACAGTACTTCAGGCAGAAGAAAGAATTTTCTTACCTCTCTGTGACAAGAGGGCTGACCTACAAGCCTCTGCATACAAGTGGCCCAAGCTGCGGTCCTCTTACCACACCAGAGACAAAGGAGGACACTAAAGTGCAGGAGAAAAAGTGAGGGAAAGGGAGGCACTGTGCTGAGCAGGAGCAAGCACTCTCCATTGCTTGTGGGGAGATGGGGTTACAGGTCTTCTATCTGGAGGTCCTTGCCTCTGCAGCTGTGGGGTGATCCCGAAGGCCAAACAGGACAAGAGACTTTAGTATAAAGAACTTCAAACAGCGGGAAAAAATTTTTGCAGTTCTCTGTGAGAGAGAAGGAAGGCTGACATGAGAACCCTTGCACATAAACAGTTTGAGCAATCCTGATCTTTAATCCCATGCCACTCCAAAGACAAAGGAAGACATTAAGCTCCAGGAGAAAAGGTGCATGAGAAACAATTTGAGTAGAGTACCCGGTCTCACACCACTCAGCTACTTCAAATACGAAAGAAGACTATAGAGTTGGTGGCAGGGGACTACTTCAAGGTGAGATTCCTACAGGGCTACAGTGCAAGAACTTTAGGAAAGGCAAATTGTACCTGAGAGGACTTACAGTGGAGTGAGTAGCTCACCACATTTTAACTGGGCAATTAATTAGCAATATAAAAACAAGAACCACTAACAACTTTCACAGATAGAATCTAATACTTATTAAAAAACCAAAACCCTTCACATCATATCAAGAAAGCAACAAGCAGTTTCAAACACTGTGAAAAAAACAAATTAAGCCTTCTCAAGAGGAGAGAATAACAGAGACATCACGAATAACCCAGTTAAGAAGGCTGATGATATATGTTGATAGGGAGATTTTCAAACAGCTATGAATAAAAGTACAAATGATGGGGGGAAACAACAGAAGCCACAAATAAAAGAAATAACCTAGAGGTAGAGAACCAGAAAAAAAAATATATTGATGAAGAGTTATTTGAACAGGTATAGAAGAAGGTGCAAATGATGGCACAATGGAAACCAACAAGAAAGCAAATGCTCCAGAGACACAGATCCAGAAGAAATACATAGATGAGGAAGAACTTGCACAAATACAGAAGAAAATACAAAAAATGGAAGTATTATTGAAACTATAGATGAAGAGGTACAAGAACTCAAAAAAAAATATCACCATAAGATAAAGAAGATACTGCCAACACAGTACTAGAAACAACAGGAACGTATGAAAATGCTATCCAGAACATTAAAACTGGAAAGGCAGAAGTATCCAACAAGACTGAAGGACAAAAACATAGTACAGAAGAGATGGAAAAGAAAGCCAGTGAGCTGGAAGACAAAAACCTCAATGGAAACATACAAGAAGAAAAATCAGAGATGAGAAATAAAGAAAATATTGGAATAATGTGGGATGACATCAAAAGGAATAATATACATATGACTGGAATGCCAGAATATGAGAGGGATAGGAAAATCACTGAGAAAATTGTTTAAGAGGTACTAGAAGAAAACTTCCCAGGTATTATGAAGAACGAAGAAATCCACATTCAGGAAGCTCAGCGAACACTAAGTAGACTATACCCCAAAAAGGAAAACATCAAGACATATGATAGTCTAATTCTCAAAAATAAAAGGCAAGGATAGAATACTGAAAGTAGGACAAGAAAAACAAAGAGTCATCAGATTAAGTTCTTATTTTTCAGTGGAAACCATGCAAGCAAGAAGACAATGGTATGGCAAATATAGATATTGAAAAAAAATAACTGCCAGCCAAGGATCCTGTACCAAGCAGAGCTCTCCATCAAATATGAAGGAGAAATCACATCCTTTGCAGAAAAGAACTGAAGGGATTTGTGGAAACAAGACCAAACCTACGAGAATTCTAAGGGAAGTCCTGCACACAGAGACATCAAAGGAAAGTAGATGGACCATACTAACAAGAAACAACAACAACAACAAAAGAAAAACAGCAATATGGCGATGATAAAACCTGGTTTATCAATAATTACACTTAATGTGAAAGGATTAACTGCACCAATCAAGAGAAAAAGAGTAACAGAATAGATTAAAAAAAATGTTTGTCAATAAATTGTCTACAAGAGACACAACTAATGAACGAAGAGAAAGACAGATTCAAAATCAAAGGCTGGTGCAACAATGAATGAATGGAAATTCAAAATCTCTATAAACTTTCATTAAAAGAAATTTTTTAAAAAAATCAAAGGCTGGGGAAAAAATATATGAAGCAAATGACATCCACAAAAAGCAGAAGTGTCAATACTAATCTCTGATAAAATAGACTTCAGAAAGAAAATCAACATAGAAGGAAGGACACTATATAATGATTAAAGGCACAGTAGATCAAGAAAACATCACATTGCTCAATATCTATGCACCAAATGATAGACCTGCTAAATACATAAAACAACAGCTAACAGAACTGAAGAAAGAAATATCACCACACTATTGGTAGGAGACTTTAACACAGCACTCTCACCAAAGGATAAATCAACTCAAAAGAAACTTAATAAAGATGCAGAAGACCCAAACTAGACAGTCAGCCAACTTGACCTTGTGAATGTACTCCAAGTATGGCACCCAAGTAAAATTCAATTAACTTTTTTCTCAAGTGCACATGGTACATTCTCCAGAACTGATCACATATAAGGGCAGAAAGCAAGCCTCAACAAATTCAAAAACACTGACATAATACAAAGTATCTTCTCAGACCACAGGCCATAAATCTAGAAATCAATCACAAGAAGAGAAAGCTTATAAAGCCATCAACATGGAAGCTAAAAAAACACCCTGCTAGAACACAATAGGGTTATAGAAAAAATAATAAAATTTAAAAATTCCTCAGCACAAATGATAATGGAAATATACTATCAAAATCTCGGGATGCAGCTAAGGCAGTCCTTAGGGGGCAGTTCACTGCAAAAACGCAAACACATAAATTAATAAAGAAGCAAAGTTAATGATTTAACACAATACCGTCATCAAATAGAAAAAGAACAACAATCTAATCCAACAGCCTCTGGAAAGAAAGGAAATTATAAGAACAAGAGCTGAAATCAATGACATAGAAAACAGAAAAACAACTGAAAATCATCAATATGACCAGGAGCTGCTTTTTTGAAAGGGACAATAAAATTGACAAGCCACTTGCAAACTTAACAAAAGAAAAAAGGAGAAGAAACAAATAACTCAATTAAGGAATGATAGAAATGACATCACAATAGAACTAGAGGAAATGAAATAGATAATGTTGGAATATTATGAAAAGCTATACTTGGATAAATTTGAAAACTTAAGAGTAAATGAAAAAATTCCTTGAAATTCACGTCCTACCAGACTGACACAGTCAGATGTGGAACAGTTGAACAGAACCAAGAACAAGAACAACACTTCCCCACAAAAAAAGTCCTGGACCAGATGGCTTCATAGCTGAATTCTACCAAATGTTCAGAGATTTATCACCAATTCTAATTTATTTCAAAATACAGAAAAAGAAGGAACACTACCAGATATTCTAAGAAAAAAAGCATAACCAGAAGACCAAAACCAGGCAAAAATATTGTTGTTATGTGCCATTGAGTCACCTGCAACTCCTAGCAACCCTATGTATAAAAGCCTTGATACCTGCTTTATTTATCCTGTGACAACTTTACTGTCCCTGACACACCTACCCTCTTTAACCCAGTCACTGTATCAATCTGTCTCATTGATGGTCTTCCTCTCTTTTTCCATTCCTCTACCTTTCCAAGAAAGATGTCCAAGAACCAGTCCCTCCTTGCAACATGCCCAAAGTATGTGAGATGAAGCCTGAGAATCCTTGCCTCCAAGGAGCAATTTGTCTTCACCCTCTGTAGGACAAACCTGTTTGTTCTCCTGGCAGTCCATGGTATATTCAACACTCTTTTCCAGCACCACAGCCCAAAGGCATCAATTGTACTTCTATCACCCCTAATCATTGTCCAGCACTCTGATGCACAGCAAGTAACTGTGAAGACTATAGCCTAGATTAGGGGCACCTTAGTTTCCAGACTTTGTTGCTCTTCAGTACTCTAGAGAGGTTCCTGATAGCCAGTTTTCCCAATGCAATTCATCTTTTGATTTCCTGGCTGCTGGTATGAAGAGTGTTGATTATGGAAGCAAGCAAACGAAAGCTGTTATCTATCTCAATCTCTTCACCATCCATAGTGGTGCTGCCAGTGGCCAGTAAGAATCTTTTGTTTTTTTGATGTTCAGTTTCAATCCATATTGAACACTGCAGTCCTTGATCTTCTGCAGCAAGCGCTTCAAGTCCTCCACAGTTTCAACAAACAGGGTTGTGTCATCTGCATACCGCAGGTTGCTGATGACTCTTCCACCAATCCTGATGCCACATTCTTCCTTATACTGCCTGCCTCCCAGATGATCTGTTCTGCGTATAGATTGACAAGGTTTGGGGACAGAATACATCCGTGGTGTACACCCTTCCTGATTTTGAACCATGTAGTGTCTGTTCTGACGACTGCCTCCTGGTCCAAGTATAGGTTTCGCATAAGCACAATCAAATGTTCTGGGATTCCTATTCTTATCAGAGTCAGACACCGTTTATTGTGATCCACACAATAGAATTCCTTGGCATAGTCAATGAAAACACAGGTAGACATATCTCTGATACTCTCTACTTTCTGCCAAGATCCATCTAGTATCAGCTGTAATATCCCTATACCACAGCCTCTTCTAAACCCAGCCTGTACATCTGGCAGTTTTTGCTGATGAGCTGCTCCAGTTGCTACTGGATAATTTTCAGCAGAACCTTGCTTACATGTGGTATTAATGATATTGTTTGATAACTTCCACACTCTATAGTGTCACCTTTTTTGGAATGGGAACAAATATAGATACAAAGATGAAAACTACAGACCAGTATCTCTCATGAAGATAAACGCAAAAATCCTTAACAAAATCCTTGCCAACAGAATCAAAAAGCACATCAAAAAATTCAGCATGACAAAGTAGGATTCCTAAGAGGTATGCAAGATGGTTCAACATAAGAAAAACAATCAACCTAATTCACATTAACAAAACAAGTAACAAGAACCACATGATCCTACCAATTGATGCAGAAAAGGCATTTGACAAAATCCAACACTCCTTCCTGATTAATTTCCTCAACACAGTGAAAAGTTTATATGCAAAACCAAAAGCTAATATCATTCTCAATGAAGAAAGACTAAAAGCATTTTTTCTTTTTTGTGAACAGGGACCAGACAAGGTTGCCCATTGTCACCACTTCTATTTAATATTGTATTGGAAGTACTTGCTAGGGCATACAACATACAACAAGAGAAGGAAATAAAAGGCATCCAGATCAGCAAAGAGATGGTTAAACTACTGTTAATATGCAGATGACACGATAGTGTACACAGAAAACCCCAAGAACTCAACAAAAAAACTACAGAGCTAGTAGATCAATTTAGCGGAGTGGCAAGATCCAAAAGATCAATATCCAAAAATCAGTGTGTTTCCTTTACAGTAACAAAGAGGACTCAGAGAAGGAAATCAAGAAAGCAATACCATTTACAATAGCCAACCACAAATTGAGATACTTAGGAGTGAACCTAAAAAAAGACCTAAACAAAAAAACCTACAGAACATTTTTGCGAGAAATAAAAACCCAAATAAAAAAAAAAATGTGCCCCGTTCATGGATAGGAAGACTCAATATTGTGAAAATAACAATCCTACCAAAAGCAATTTATATGTTCAATTCAATCCCAACAGAGGTATCAAATTTATTTTTCAAGATCAAAACGGAAATTGGCAAGTATATCTGAAGAGGAAAGATACCCTGAATAAGCAAAGCAGTTTTGGAAACAAAAATTAAGTGGGAGGCATAGCACTCCCTGAACCTCAAAACTTACTACACAGCAGTAACAAAACCAGCATGGTACCGGTATAATGAAAGACACACAGACCAATGGAACAGAACTGAGAATCCAGAAATGGACCCATCTATCTACAGTCAACTGATATTCGACAAGGAAATAAAACCTATCAAATGGGGAAATGACAACCTCTTCAACAAACAGTACCCACATCTCACACCACACACAAAAATCAACTCAAGGTGGGATAAAGATAGGAACTTTTATACATTGCTGGAGGAATTGTAAAATGGTACAGCCACTCTGGAAGGAAGTCTGGCATTTCCTCAAAAAGCTGAACATAGAAAATTCCATATGATCCAACTATTCCACTGCTTGGATTATATCCTTAGAAAATAAGAACTGAAGGCAAGCTCTGGTGGTCTAGTGGCAAGAAGCTGCACTGCAATCCAAGAGGTTCACAGTTCGAATCTACCAGATGCTCTGCTGGAGAAGGAGGAACAATTTCCTCCTGTACCAGTAAGATCTGATTTGATGGTACACACAAAAAAATAATAAAATAAAATTTTTTAAAAATTTAAAAAAAAAAGAAAATAAGAACTGAGGCAGAGACAGACTTGTACACCAATGTTCATAGCAGTGTTATTCACCACAGCAAGAACATGGAAATAGCCCAAATACCCAACCACAATGGAATGGATTTAGAAATGATGGTACATTCACACAATGAATACTCTACATCACACAGGAGTAAAGATTTTGTAAATTACTACCTATCATGGGAGAGACTGGAGAGCATTAAGTTGAGTGAACTAACACAGTCTCATAAAGACAAATACTGTATAAGACAACTATTGTAGGGTACAAGGATCCAGGTAGGGGTTACACAATGTGATAGGCAGAGGGTGGGATAGGTAAAGGAAAGGGGAAGAACAACAATGTACACAAACTATGAACTTTGTATGTGAACCAGTATAAAGTAAAATATAAATAAACCAAAAAAAGACAAAATAAATTACTGCTTTTGAAAATTAAAAAAAAAAAAAAAAAGGAGATGGCATCATCACCTGTAACAATGGGCTGGAGCATGTTGGAGGTTGTGAGGATGGCACAAGATAGGGCAAGGTTCAGATCTGTGTTTCAAAAAGTTAATATGTGTAGTCCACTCACAGCACGTAACAACTATAGCAGCACTGTTTAATGATAGTTAAGAGACTAGGTAAAGTAGGTTTTCTATATTTTACACTGTTTTATTATAGAATAAGTTGATTACTGTTCATTATAATTAGATTAAAAGAAGACCAGTGAAAACAGTCTTACCAGTAAGGAGAATGATAGCTACTATATAACCTTTCTTTGAATGGAATTTTACACCTGTTTTATCTGCCTCAATCTTAATTCTCAATGAAGAAAATCTATTACAACAATTTTACAGAACAGACTGATGACAGCAGATGTGAAACCACTCTAGATCTCACTCAGCTGCTAGATACATGTGTCAACAGCTGTAAAAACAGTGATGAGATCCACTACCAATATTACAACAGTGCTGGCCCAAATGTGACTAGTTATAATTAAAGAATAGAAACCAAAGGGTAACCATGTCAACCACCACAGCTGCCTTAAGAAGGGAAAGTCAGAAATGTCTCAGGATCAATGGAACCTGACTCACCTCTGCAGATGGATGCTGGGTTCTTCTCGCTAGCATAAAGGGGGAGTCCTACCAGCTCTTCCCCAGACTCTGCAAAATTAGCTGGGTCAGGTTTAGGATTGGAAGTGCCTGGCACAGAAAGAGATCAGCTTGTGAGCCTGTGTGAGCAGGAAGGACTGGGAATGCATGCTGTGTCTTTCAAAAGTTCCTCCTAACTAAACATGAAGGGAACTATATAGGACCTAAACCCCACAAAGGACACTTATCATAGGACATATAGCCTGTCAAACTAGTACTCACAAGATGCCAAGAAATATGCCAAAAATGAAGAAAGAAAGAGTCTGAGAAAAAAGGAAGGCAACCTGTGAGGCTGGGGCTAAGGTCATGACTAAAGTCCACCATGTTTGGGAGAGGCAGTGTCACCTGATGGAAAAAAGCATGGACTCCAAGTCAGCTACACTGAGTTTTATTCTTACTCAGTACTGAGTAGGCAAGGAACCGAGAGCTAGTAAATTGATCTGATACTTTTATAATGTTTAATATGGGACAACATATTCAATCAAAGGGATGACATGAAGATTTTTTAAAAAGAGTTATTTTGTACAGTGTACCCACTGGAGCTCTGAGAATCAAATGCAAGGGAGTTCTTACTATAGCTCTGCTAGCTTCCACTCACCAAAGCACCCAAATATTTTACTAATGATTTCCTACCTTGAGAACTTCAAGCTGAACATTCTGTCTATAAAAGAATATAAACACTGCCTGAGAATTCCTAGCCCTTCCACCTCCTTCCACTGGGTAAGCCATGTCCTCACCTCCTGAGATCTTTTTCCCATAGTTCTCCAGCATTAGGTTCCAGTAGTGCTCCTTCTGAGTAGAATCCAAGTTCCTCCACTGCTCCTGGAAAACAAACTATATCAGGCTCTTAAACACGGCTCCAAAGGAAGGTCCATGATGCTGCCTAGACGAAAAGTGAGAAGGAATGAATGTACCAAAGGAGCCTAAATATCAGAAGATCTAAGAAGCTCTGGGAGAGAGATTAATGGAAGAAGAGACCAAGTGTAAAACTACAGTCGCTACTCAAGTATTTCTTGTTCTGAGTGGAAAGCACTTAGGTTTTAACATGTATGTGTACATTTTTAAGATGTAGGTCTCTATGCATAAATTGTTCTTGTTGAATGGAGAACATACTGGAGGTAGGTTTTCAACATCTCCAATTCCTTTTTTATTCTCTAAACTAATTAGGGTAAGAGCCTGACATTCTGAATATTCAAGTGAAGTCCAAAAATTCAAGGGGGAAAACAAATTAAAATGGAATTTGTTGTCAGCGCAAATTTGCATAAAAGGGGAATAATCAACACTGAAGTTAGGTATGTTAAAACTGGATTAAAAAAAACCTCCAAACCTCAATCCAGAGACAAGCTTGGTGTATTCAGAGACAAGGCAACACACCCCTGTATTCTCCCAAGAATTCTGAGTTTAGATTGTAATGCTCATTCAATGCATGCGTTGTCATGAATAATATAGCCTCACATATCCTCTAAAGGAAAGTTCTCTGGTGGCTTGGCAATAAGGAATTTTACTGTCAATCCAAAGGTAAGCAGTTCAAATCTACTAGCTGCTTCATATTAAAAAGCTGGTTAATCTCTCCCATGTGATTCAATGACTCTGAAAATTCACTAGAGGGTTAGCTACAAGTTGGTTCCAACTAGACAGTTTATGACAACAATATATGTAAGTAGAGGGAACTTCCATGGCCTACTCTGTAGGAAACTGTGTTGACAAAGCGGAGGTGGTGCCTCTGATGGTTCAAATCCACCAGTGGCTCCACAGAAAAAAGATGCGGAATCTCCTCCTATGGGATTTACAATTTGCAAAATCCTGCTGGAGAATCACCTATGAGACATTTCCAACTTGACAACAGCGAGTCTGAATTCTGAACTGTGCAGAATTAGAGACTCTAAAGAGGAAACCCTACTATCTTCTGTTTCTATGACCTTCTGCAAGTTGTTAAGTTTTTCTAAGTCTTAGTCCTCACCTACATTCTCATCAAGAAAAGAGCGGAAAATCAGGTTTACAGGTCCCTTATGCTGCATCATCTGCTTTATGAAACACTCTACTTTTTTTTTAAATTGGTTTACAAAGTTCATATACATTGTGTTTCTCACTATTCTTCATTCATATTTTGTTTCAAACAATCATTCTCATACATTGTCTTTTGATATTAATCACCACATGGGACCTTACCCATCATTACCATGTCTTTTTGCCCAGATCGTTCCCATTTCCTTTCCCCTCCCCCTAGACCCACCAAACTATGCAACTTTCTACGTTCAATTCAAAGCAGCCATGAAGTTACTAGCTGTGAAGTGCACAACATCTTGTAGGGACTCTTTGAATCAGGAGGGGGCCTGAAAGTAGGGAGAGCTGAACAAATAAAGGCCGAAAAATATTCCAAATCTCCAGAGAATTAGAAACTCACATCCAAGCTGAATGAACCCTAGGCTCAAGATACATAAATAAGTTGACTTCAAGGTACAATGCAATCAATCTTTTACAGAAAGTGATGAAATACTTAAAGAAATAAGGAAATCACAACACATGCTGAAGGACAATAAGAACATACAGTATGAGCTAATTTATATAAAATCTTAGATATGCAACTCAAGCAAGACCCACACGTCACTCCATACACAAAAACCAACTCAAGGTGGATCATGGACCTAGAACTAAAACCAAGGACTATAAACTTCATTACAGAAAAGCTAGGAACAACACTAGAAGTCCTAATCCACAACATAAACAGTCTTCCCAGTATCCTGGAAA
>NW_006400327.1:64345-71536 GCF_000299155.1 Elephantulus edwardii | reverse complement strand
AGGAGGGTAGAGAGAATAGTGCAACAATGAATGAATGGAAACCCAAAATCTCTGTAAATGTTTATGAAAATTAATAAAATATAATTATAAAAAAAAAATCTTAGATATGCAAACTATTCTATGGTGACAGAAATGAGATCAGTTGTTGCTCAGAATGGGAAGAGGAAGTCAGAGAAAGGCAAAACAGGGATTATACAATGCACAAAAGAAAATGCAGGAGTGATGAACATGCTTATTATATTTACAGCAAAGACCTGTGGATGTATAAGGAACAAAAATTTATTCTCTCCCATTTTAGGAAGCTAGAAGTTCAAATTTAGACACTAGCTGGGGAAGTCTTTGTCCCTTTTCAATATTTGTAAGCTAGAATGTTGTCAGAAACCCTAAAAATTGGCTGTTCTAGTCATTATGTTAGCTCTTGTTGACACGAGGGGGACCGACACAGTCTCAAGCTACCTCAACACTATGGCAAGGTGAAGCCTAAGGCTTCTTTTATTTCTGCTGAAAACAGATAAAAGGTTTTGCTAGCCAGATAATTTGAGAAAAAGCCTACTTATAATGGCTGTGAGACAAACCCTGCTGAATCACTGAGGGGACCGGAGGCTTCTGTAATCTGTGCTGCTGAACTGAAATGGAAACTTTCATTAATTGAGGAATTGTGTTTTGTTGCTAATCTGGCTTTGGAATGCTGGGCTAAGCTTGGACTTGAACTGGGTGATAACCTTTGCCTCCTCCACTTTCCAATTTATTTTCCTAATAAACCTCACAATTGTGAGCAAAGTCTATGAGTCAACAATGAACACTGGACCCAACTGATTGGTAGGAAAGAGGTACAGATTTTGGGGGTGGGGGGTGCAGTCTAACTAAGACACTATCTGTTTGCTGCTATGGTTATTATTGATGGGGAAGTTCCCCTTAATGAAGCAGGTAAAGCCAGACTCAGACACCCTGCATGCCCACGCTGCAGCCACTCTTTTTGCACCTAGGCATTCCTGGGTAATGTACCTGTGTTTTGGCCACTCTCTGCCCTAGGTCTATGAGTTCTCAGCACACGACCCAGATCTCAAGCATGTACTCCACTCTTGGCTCTTCATTTTTGCTGTTTGTAGAGTTTTACCACTCTAACTTGTTTCATTCTCCTTATAACTGGAGTGTTGCACGGGCAAGACAAGATTTGTCTCATCACAGGTCTTTCCTTCTTTGTTTATGGCCTAGATTCCCCTATTCTAAATGGCATTTTTTTAAAAAAAGCATTCTACCTCAAGAAGACCTGAGAGAAATTCAGAAATTCAAGTTTCTCTTCATGTGTATGGTTGCTGTTACCCTATCGAGGCCCTCTTATCCAAAGTACTTCTGACAAGGCACTCATTTCAGTTCTCCTAACTATCGGTGAATGATCAAAATGATCAGAAGCCAGAAAATCAGAAAAACTTCACTTACCTGAGATGATGCTTGGATAAACGAGTTTCCAGAGTCCTGGTCGCTGATGAGCCTTTCCTCAGGTTGGGCAAGAAGCTGGGGAGCAGTCATCACTGAAGTGAGAAATAGGAAGTTTTAAGAATCTAGATGTCTTTCTCAGTCATTCCACAGAGGACACTGATAATAAAATAAAATAAAGTGAAGTGAAGTAAAATAAAATAAAAAAAAATAAAATAAAAATTTAACAAATTAGAACTAATACTTTCATCCACAATTTCAATATTTGTACTTACATTACTAACAAAGTTCAAATATCAAAGTCTCTCTAATATCCCAACAAGTCTCACTCAAATATTCTCTCCCCTCCTTTTTCAAATCCAAAATCCAAATGGTCTAATGAAGATATAAAGTGACTGAAAATGCAGACATGAAGTCTCCCATCAGAATGACTTGTGGTCAGTGACACTGTTCCCAAACTTTCCAGGGATACCTCAATTTGAATACAATTTCAATTCAGAAACCCAGGAACTCTTACTTTTGCCAAGGCCCCCAATAAACACCATGAACAAGAACTGGCTCCCACCTAACTTCAAATCAGTGACAGCTTCCTCTTTGATGATGTGGCTAAGATGCTCTTCAGGCCCTGAGGCTGAATTCCGAAGTCCCAGCTCCACTGCCTCCCTCAGTTGGCAGCTTGCAGATTCCACCTCCTCAGGTGAGCTTTCCTGTCCCAGAACCTGGCTGCTGATCTAAAGACCATATATTACTGGTTACTGAAGAATGCCAAGTTGGTATTCCTGCAAACGTGAAGCAAATCTTTTATAACAGATTATAGTCTTTTGGAAAAGGTAATGGGAAAGAAAAAAGCCAGCTTCTTTTTCTCATGTGGCAAGTATTTCCAGCCACTGACAGGAATACCACAAAACAAGCAAACTGCTCGTATCGAACCAGGCCTGTAAGACCTTCAAACTATGTCTCTAATACAATATAAGGTATCTATTAGACAGTCTGTACCAATAAAAACTTAAAATAAATGCAAACATTTTAGTGTGAAAATTAGTATAAATTTTAAGAGTGTACCTTCAATTCCTACCAACTAGAGTGCAGCTACTAACACACAAAGGAAAATAAAACAAAGCAGCTGTGGAAGGATTCATTCCAACCATAGCAACATCACGAGCAGAGCAGCTCTTTGGGTTTCAAGATCTACGTACTAATGGTGTCACTTGATGGGTTCAAAGGACCAACCTTAAGGTTAATAGTCAAGTAAAAACCATTTGAACCAATCAGAAAACTGAGAGGCATGCAGAAGCACAGATGAGGCACAAGGACACTTCAAGAGGGTCCTAGATCCCAATACCCTCTTGCTTACCCACTGCCACAGTCTCTGTGGGTTGTCCTTCAAGCTCTCCACTAGCGTCACAGCCTCTTCTCCACTGTTAGGACACTGTGTGCGCACCCACATCTGGATCTCCCCAGGCAGGATGGTCAGGAACTGCTCCAACATGAGGAGCTCCAGGATCTGCTCTTTGCTGTGAACTTCTGGCTGAAGCCACTGGAAACAGAACTCCCGAAGTTGCCGCAGGGTCTTGTGGGGCCCAGAAGGCACCTGGTATTGAAAGTGTCTGAAAAGCTGCCGGGCAGCTTCAGGGCTGGAGAGTTCCCCTTGAGGGGCAGCACCTGGTCCACAGATCGGGGGGTCCTCTGCCTTTGCCAGTGGTGGCAGGTGAAGCAAGGCCTGTCGCAGCTCCAATGGCATTATTCGACTTTTCAAGTTCTTTCACATCAGTAAAGTCCTTTAGAAGGAATGGTTCTCTGGGGTTAACTATGACTTCAAACAGCCTCTGGCAGAAACACTGGAGAAGGAAGGAAATCCAGTGATTCAGAGAGAACAACATTTTAGAAACATATTCATATGCCCTGCTGAGAAGCCTTGGACTGAACCAGGATTTCTGAAACTGCCCAATGGATTGACAAAAAGAAATACAGCTCCTCCCAGCAACCTCCAAACAGATCTCAGCCACGGTGGGTTGGCAGATCATTATGAAAGTCCCCACTGGGGACAGCAGCCCTGTTACAGAAGCGAGGCCAACTGCAGCTGGGATCAAGTGACACTGCAGAGGGCTGACCAAGAGGCCAGGCCTGCCATCCCGGGAGCCGAGCTGGAAGCAGCCCCAGAATATGCTGCGGATGCTGACGCGGCCTCCGCCTGTGGCTCCGAGAACAGTAGCATGGCTACAGGGAGCGCCCAGGGCAGCTTCACTGGCCACCCAAATAAGACCAATAGCAGTAATGGCACCAACGGCGCACTCGTCCAAAGCACTTCTCCTCAGAGCACCCTTGGAGCAGCTGGGGCCAACGGGGGCTCCGGAAGCACAGCCAGCGTGTGAGGCGTAGCCACAGGCTCCAGCTCTGGCCTCGCTCACTGCCCCATTGGTGGCGGAGATGGGAAAATGGACACCATGATTGGGGATGGGAGAAGTCAGAACTACTGCTGGGGTGCGTCCACCTCCAGTGCTGGCATCAGCCTGAACCTTAACCCCAATGCCAACCCAGCTGCCTGGCCTGTGCTTGGACACAAAGGAGCTAGGGCAACAGGCAACCCTTTCAGTATTTGCAGTCCAGTCAGTGCCATCGGGCAAAACTTGGGCAACCAGAACGGGAACCCAGCAGGCACGTTAGGTGCTTGGGGGAGCTTGCTGCCGCCTGAGAACGCAAAGCCACAAACGCCTGCCTCTCAGAATGTGTCTTTCAGCGTACAACCTCAGAACCTTAACTCTGAAGGACCAAATAACACTAACCCCATGAACCCGCCCCCAAACCCCATCAGTGCAGTGCAGACCAATGGACTGCCCAACTCGGGCATGGCCATCGTGCCACCCCACCTGCAAGCCCCCCCTGGTGCTTACGGCGCATCGGTGTCTCAAGTCAGCAGGGGTGGAGAAGGCCTGGGCGGCTCTGTGTGGGGACTGTCCCCAGGTAACCTGGCCACAGGAAGTAGTACTTGTGGGTTCAGTCAGGGGAATGGAGACACTGTGAACTCAGCATTAAGTGCTAAAGCCGAATGGATCGAGCAGTGCTGTGCAGAAGGAAGGAAACGGAGCCAAGGCTCGGGACTCGGGACTCGGGGCCGCCTGCGGGCCCTGGCATACCGGCTTGGGGCAGGAGCAGCAGCAGCAGGGGCATTGGGAATGTCCATTCAGGAGAGCTTGGGGCCACCCCAGCTGAAGCACCTCCAATGGTGTGAATGGGGACTGGGGGAAGCCCCCAAACCAGCATTCCAGTAATGACATCAATGGGAAAGGATCAACAGGGTGGGATAGTCCTAACGTCAGTAGCCAGAACCCTGCCATGCAGCCTGGAGGTAACCACATGAACTCGTGGGCATCTGCCGGAACTGCCACCGGCGAGGGGAACAGCGAGGGTTCCGGTCACCACAATGAAGCGCCAGGCGGGAGGGGCCCACGGAAGGCCGCAGGCACGACAAGGGGGTGGTCGACCAAGGGCACCTCCAATTGCCAAGGAGCGATCCTGACCCAAGAGTCCTGTAAAACACTGGCTGGGGACAGACTCCTGTAAAGCAAAACACTGCCTGGGAATTTGAGGAATCCCCTAGGTCCAAGAGGAAGAATGACAATGGGACAGAGGCCTGGGGGTGTGCAGCTACTCAGCCTTCCAGCTCAGGGGGCAGGAGCGATGGGGCCATCATGAGCAGTACAAATACCTCTGCAGTATTTGGCTGGGTCAGCTCGGCCTCCACTGCTGCTCCCACGAACACAGGCTGGGGAGACGGCAACAGAAAAGTGCCGAGCGGCCCGGGGGTGTGGGGAGACTCTGTCAGCTCCCCTGCCGTCAAAGCTGCTGCTGCTTGCCTCCGCCAAGGGCAGCCACTCCTGGAGTGGAACTGTCAGTCAGGAGGACAAGCCGCCCACCTGGGGTGAGCCTCAGAAACCCAAATCTCAAAACTGGGGAGATGGACAGAAGTCTACCGCAGCCTGGAATGCCGGAGGGGGCGACTGGGCAGACTCAGCCTCGGTCCTGGGACACCTGGGGGAGGGGAAGAAGAGTGGGTCCGGCTGGGATGCTGACGGTAGCAGGTCTGGCTCCGGGTGGAACGATGCTCCAGGGTCTGGGACCAGTGGGTGGGGCAATGGCACAAATGCAAAGGTTAATCCAGGTACAAGCTGGGGGGGGGGTCTCTAAAGCCCAGCCCACAGCAGAACTGGGCGAGCAAACCCCAAGACAGCAAGGTGAGTAACTGGGGAGGAGCTGCCTCTGTGAAGCAGACAGGAACAGGGTGGATCGGGGGCCCAGTACCAGTCAAGCAGAAGGACTGTGGCGAGGCCACCAGCTGGGAGGAGCCCTCGCCACCCTCTTTTCGACGCAAAATGGAAACTGATGATGGTACCTCAGCTTGGGGGGACCCGAGCACCTACAACAATAAAACTGTAAATATGTGGGATCGTAACAACCCCGTCATGCAGAACAGCACCACAGCCACCACCACCAGTAACAACGCCAGCACGGCGGAGACACCTCCCTCACACCAGGCCAGCATGCAGCTAACACGGTCCCCGCTGCTTGGTTCAATTTCGTCAGGCTGGGGAGAGATGCCTAACCTTCATCCCAAGGCCAAGAACTTCTGGGAAGAGCCATCCTCCCCCTCCACCCTGGTGGACAATGGCACAGCAGCACGGGGGAAGCCCCCCAGCAGTGGCAGCGAATGGGGTGACCACCCTGCTGAGCCGCCAGTGACCTCTGGAAGGGCTGGCGCCCCTGCTACTGCCCCCGCCCTGTGCAAACCAGCTTCCAAATCTATGCAAGAAGGCTGAAGCAGCGGTGGGGACGAAATGAACCTCGGCACCGCTCAGTGGGGGAAAAAAAAAGAAATACAGCTGGTAATGAGATGGCTCCAACTCATGTGGATCCACGTTTCCCAGAGTGGAGTTGTGCTGTCCAAGGCTGGCTGGTTACTCAGACGTAATCGCTGGGTTTTTCTCTCAAGACTTTAGTGGGAACATTCCACTTCCCACCTCGAAGCCAAGAGCAAATTACTTTTAACTGTTTACACCACCCAGGGGCTCAATGGATATTTACTTCTATTCGGAAACAGAACCACAGAGCAGACCACCAACACCATATCGAAACTGGCACCATCAGTCTGCTCACTTGGTAACATTCTTATTTGGTCTACTAATGACGGAACTTGCTCAGCGTTTCTTAAGCTGAAGGAGTTGAAAAATAAATTCAAGCCATGGGTGGCAATACTTAAGGATACTTTGGGTAGAATGTTAAATGATCCAGGAAGCATTAAAAGATGAAAGTAAGACGGGCCAGGAAGAGACCCAGGAAGAGCAATAGTGAGTCATCCACCGCGGAACTCCAGAGGAGCGAAGACTACCCGCCACTGGGCGACCACCCTGTAGCCCGCACCTGCCCAAGCCCCGCCCCCACCTCTTGGTGGTAGGGTCCAAGCCCTGCGCTCCTTACCCCCCTAGTCCCTTGCTTCCACGCACCTCAGCCCCCACCACAGCCCTGTGACCTCAGGGCACCACTGCGGATCCAGCCATCACCTGGAGCTATCAACCTAGCTGTTCTGGAACTAACCTGGCAGAAGAAAGGCCTGTAGGATCTTATCTGTGTTTACTGGGGCTGATTATCTGGGAGAGCACCTAAGGGCGTGCCTACAGGTGGGGAAATTGGCAGAGCTCTCTTGGGTTCCCACCAAAACGAGCCAGCCAGCTGGCTTCTGTGAACTCTGCAGACCAGCCA
>NW_006400327.1:55758-58202 GCF_000299155.1 Elephantulus edwardii | reverse complement strand
CGAACTGGGGATGAGGGTGGAGAAAACAGTGCAACAATGAATGAATGAAAACCCAAAAATCTCTGTAAATGTTCATTAAAACTAATAAAATTTAATAAAAAAAAAGATGAAAGTAGTACAAAGAGTCACTGTATCAGAAAAAAACTGGCTGACACAGAAGTATCTCATGAAATAATATATGAGCAAGAGCCTGTGGTGATGAAGAAGGAAGTTCATGTTGCTCTGAAGGAATTGGCAAAAAACAAGGCTCCAGGAGTTGACGGCATATCAACTGACCTATTTCAACAAACAGACGCTGACATGGATGTGCTCACTAAGTTGTGCCAGGAGATCTCGAGGACAGCCAGCTGGTCAACTGACTGGAAAAGATGGATATTTGTTCCCATTCCAAAGAAAGGTGACCCAACAGAGGGCAGAAATTATCGAACAATATTACTAATATCACATGCAAGCAAGGTTCTGCTCAAAATTATCCAAAAACAATTGGAGAAATATGTCAACAGAGAACCACCACATGTGCAGGCTGGATTTGGAAGAGGTCATGGTACTAGAGATATTATAGCCAATGTTAGATGGATGTTGGAAGAAATTAGAGAATACCAGAGGAATGAATGTTTATCTGTGCTTCACTGACTATGCAAAGGCTTTTGACTGTGTGGATCACAACAAGCTATGGCTGACTCTGAGAAGAATGGGAACCCAGAATATTTGATTGTGCTTATGTGAAACCTATACTTGGACCAAGAGGCAGTCGTCAGAACAGAGCACGGAGACACTACATGGTTCAAAATCAAGAAGGGGGTCCATCAGGGATGTATTTTGTCTTCATACCTTTTCAATCTATATGCAGAACAGATCATCCGAGACGCTGGGCTGTACGAGGAGGAATGTGGCATCAGGATCGGTGGAAAAGTGATCAACAACCTGAGTTATGCAGATGATAAAACCCTGCTTGCTGAAACTGAGGAGGACCTGAAGCACCCGCTGCAGAAGGTCAAGGACTGCTGCCTTCAATATGGATTGAAGCTCAACATCAAGAAAACACTCTTGGTAATCCAGGAAATCAGGAGACTAATTGCATTGGGAAAGTCAGCTATTAGGGACCTCTCAGGAGTACTGAATAGCAACGACGTCAGGCTGGAGACCAAGGTGCACCTGATCCAGGCTATAGTCTTTGCAATTACATGCTATGCATCGGAGAGTTGGACAGTGATTAGGGATGATAGAGAATTGATGCCTTTGAGCTGTGGTACTGGAGAAGAATGTTGAATATATCATGGACTGCTAGGAGAACAAAGAGGTTTGTCCTAGAGAGGGTGAAGTCAGAATGCTCCTTGGAGTCAAGGATTCTGAAGCTTTGTCTGACATACTTTGGGCATGCTGCAAGGACGGACTGGTCCTTAGAGAGGGACATCATGTTTGGGAGAGTGGAGGGATGGCACAGGAGAGGAAGACCCTTGATGAGATGGAACAATTCTGTGATTGGGGTGGTAGGAATGAGTGTGCCAGAGATGGTGAGGTTGGCACAGGATAGACCAGCATTTAGGGCTCTTGTACATAGGGTCGCGATTGTGACAAGCAACTTAATGGCACATAACAACAACAACAACAATGCTCACAACAAGTAGAAGAATGCTATCCACCGCATGAAGTATATTTCCAGATAATACACCTTCTATAGTTAACCTTTCCGTATCGTTGTCTATCCGTTTAGAGACTGAAAAGTAAAACCAGACAAATATAGCAGTACCCTAAAAGCAAATTCCCATGATGCTTCTAGAATAAACACAAGGTTAAAGAGAACAAAATACCCCTTTCAAAAAGGTGCAATGAAATTACCAGTGACCTCTGTTTAGTGCCATATTGAGAGTGGGTTCTTTGGGAAGTGATAATAAGGCTGAAACCTAGTTTTAACCTTGGGCTTAAAGGATTTTTGGAACAAATAAGCGCTACCTGAAAACATTAACTATTGCCTTGAACTGTTTTATGGATGATATTATAAAAATGTCCAAAACTTCAACCAAAATAGAGAAGAGAAACACTACACAATAAAGTGAATGAAGACCTAAATAGCGAGCCCTGCCCGGTCCAGCCCGGTCCCCGGGAGGATGAAGTTCGTGTACAAAGAGGAGCATCCATTCGAGAAGCGCCGCTCTGAGGGCGAGAAGATCCGAAAGAAATACCCGGACCGGGTCCCGGTGATAGTAGAGAAGGCTCCCAAACCTCGGATAGGAGATGTGGACAAAAAGAAATACCTGGTGCCTTCTGATCTCACAGTTGGTCAGTTCTACTTCTTGATCCGGAAGCGAATACATCTCCGAGCTGAAGATGCCTTGTTTTTCTTTGTCAACAATGTCATTCCACCCACCAGTGCCACAATGGGTCAGCTGTACCAGGAACACCATGAAGAAGACTTCTTTCTATACATTGCCTACAGTGATGAA
>NW_006400327.1:42244-55603 GCF_000299155.1 Elephantulus edwardii | reverse complement strand
AACAACTTCCCTTATTCAAGACCTGCATTATTTCATGTTTGAGGGTTTTTCTCCAGCCCCCCTTACAGGTGGGGTGATGGTGAGAATGGCCCCTAGTACCTCCTTTCCCTTCCTTCACCTTTCTCTGTCACCTTCCCTGCTCTGCTTCAGACTTCTTGGTTGTCAGTCTCACATCCAGTGATTGTTTCGGTTTCTGTTCCCTTTCTAAGTGCACAAGGGGTCCAAACCCCAACAAACCCTTTCTTTACCTTCTCTTTGAGGGTGTATGGAAGGGACTGAAATTGTGGAGGGGGAAGGTATGAGACACATCAATAAAATGGAAACCACCAAGGTGAAAAAAAAAGACCTAAATAGCATCTTTATCTGATGGTTGTCTTGAAATTTTCTAATCACTAAGCCCAGCAACTACAGAAAACACATTCAATTGCACATAACACATTCAACAAGAGACATTAAATGCATATTAAATAGTAAATATTGGGATTTTAAAATTTTTATTATTTTTTTTTGTGTGTGTATCGTAAAATCGGATCTGACTGGTACAGGCAATTGCCCCTCCTTCTCCAGCAGAGCATCTGGCAGATTTGAACTATGTACCCATGGGATTGCAGTACAGATTCTTGCCACTAGGCCACCAGAGCTCCCTAAATCTTGGGATCTTGTAGCATGTTTTCTCTTACTATAATTGAATTAAATTATGATTCAATAGTACATTCCAGTATATGAAAATTATTATCAAATAATCAAGCTTGAAAAGGAAATCATAAAGTAAAATGAAAACTCAAAAAAGGAAAAATTTGTTAGATACAACTAAAGTGGGTTTTCTTTTGGTTTGTTTGTTTTTTTCAAGTTTTATCATTTTTTTGTGAGTGTACCATCAAATCAGATCTGACTGGTACAGGAGATTGCCCCTCCGCCTCCAGTAGAGCATCTGGTGGATTTGAACTGCGTACCTCTGGGATTGCAGTACAGCTTCTTGCCACTAGGCCACCAGAACTCCCTTACAATTAAAATATTTTTAGAGACATTGTTGTTGTGTGCCGTGGAGTTGGAACCAACTCATAACTAACCCTCCAGCAGGTTTTCAGAGGCAGTGAATCACATGGGAGATTCCACATCCTTTTTTCAAGGAGCAGCTGATGGATTTGAATCTCTTGTCTTTGGGTTCGCAGTGTAGCTCCTTACAACTAAGCCATGAGAACTGTTAGCTTACAGACATACACAGCCTTAAATAAATGTGGTTGTTGCTGTTAGGTACCTTCAAGTATGACTCACAGCATCCCTTACGAACAACAGATTTAAATCCTGTACTACCCTGTGCCATCCTCACAAGCTCTGACACACTCAAGCCCATTGCCACAGTCACTTTGTCAATTCTCTTGCTTGAGGGTCTTGCGGTCCTTTGCAGTTCCTCCATCTTTCCAAGCACAATGTCCATCTGCAAGAAATAACGCCTCCTGGCAACATGCCCAAAGTATGGGAGACAAAGCTTCACTGTCTTTGCCTCCACTCTGGCTGCACCTTCTCCAAAACATATGTGTCTTTGCCTCCACCCTGGCTGCACCATCTCTAAAACATATGTCTGTTCTTTTGGTAGTGTGTTTATTGAGTACTCTTCCCCAACATCACAGATCAAAGGGATCAATTCTTTTTTGTGTCATCCTTATTCACCGTTAAGTTTTCAGATGCATAACAAGTAATAAAAAAAGGTCATGGCCTAAATCAGGGGCACTTTAGTCCTCAAACTGAAATCACTGCTCCTCAATAATTTGGACAACTCCTTGACTACAGATTTTTAATATAACCTTTCTATCTACTGCCTTCCATTTTAGGATTATATCCTCTTTGTGGGATACAAACCCCATCCTACTAGAAGTTACTATCCAAGTTGCCACATAGGGTTTGGTTTATACTACTGAGATACAATATAAAAGAATGTTCCTGAGAAACTCAATGCTTGTTCCCTTGGAGGACTGAATCTAACCTGTTAACAGACCGACCACCTCTGCCTGCTGGTTCTGGGACCACAGATCACCATCTCTGTGACCACATACATCAGCCTACAGCATCCACAATTACACGTGCTATTTCCCTGATAGTTTCTGAGTTTCTTTGAAACCTTCAAGGAACTGCAGAACCCAAAGACACAGATAAGAGTGGGAGGACTGGGGAGGAATATAATTAAATTCAGATAAGACAGAGTGGCACAACAATTTAGATGCTTGGAATATTGTTAACTAGCCTGACAGGAAACGATGAAAATATCTGACAGACAGCATTCTACCCAAAAGAACAGATGAAAGAGTTATCTTTCCCCACTATACAGCTAACAGATTCAATACTGGTACCTCCTTTGTCACAGACGTCGTGGTCTCATCCCTACACAAGACCCCACGAGTATTCTGCTCTATTCCTTTGCTTTGGGAAAAAAAACACAAGGCTCCATGAATTGATGGAATACCAACTGACATATTTCAGAAAAAAAGATCCTACCCAAGATAACCTCTTGAGGTTGTGCCAAGAAATCTGGAGAACAGTTATCTGGCCAATTGACTGGAAGAGATCTGTATTAATTCTCATTCTAAAGAAAGGTGAAACTTTCTTTGACAAAGTGTGGTAATTATCAAATAATGTTTGTAATACCACACACAAACAAAATCTTGCTGAACATTACAAGCTGGATTTAGAAGAGATTGTGGCACTAGGGACATCACTGCCAATGTCAGATGGACCTTGGCTAAAAGAAGACAGTAGGAGAAAAATGTCTGTGTTTCACTGACTATGCAAAGACATTTGACTGTGCGGATCACAAGAATTTGTAGCTAACCTTCAGAAGAGTGAGAATCCCAGAATATCCAAAGTGTATATGCGAAAGCTACACCTAGATTAGAAGAGATGAGTCAGAACAGGTCAAGGAAACATTGCATGGCTCAAAATCAGGAAAAGAATGTGTCAGAGATGCATGCCATCTCCACACCTTTTCACTCTATAGGCAGAAAAGATCATTCAGGAGGCTGCTTTTTATGACGAGGAATGTGGCATCATAATTGGAGATGATTCATCAATAAACTGTTATGCATATGACATAACCTTGCTCACTGAAACTGAAGAGGATCTAAAGGATCTGCTGCAGAAGGATTGAATGCAACATCAAGAAAACAAAGATTGTCACCATTGGGCAACTGGTAGCACCATGATTGATGGAGAAGAGATCAGACTGTTAACAATTCCAGCTTGCTCAGATCCACAATCAAAACTTGGAACCAGCAGCCAGGAAATCAAGACTAACTGGATTAGGAAAGTCTGCTGTCAAGGACCTCTCCAGAGTGCTAAATAGCAAAGGTATCAGTCTAAAGTGTACCTGATCCAAGCCATGGTCTTTGCAATTACTTGCTATGTATCAGATGGACAATGAACAATGATGACAGAAGAACTAATGCCTTTGAGATATGGTATGAAGAGTACTGGATATACAATGGACTGCCAAGAGAACAAACAGGTCTGTCCTGGAGAGGGAGAAATCAGGTTGTTCTCTTGAGGCAAGGATTTTGAAGCACCGTCCCACATACACTGGGCATGTTGCCAGGAAGGACCAGTCCTTGGAGAAGGACGTCAAGTTTGGAATGGTGAAGGGACAATGCCAGAGTAAAACCTAAATGAGATGGATTGACACAGTGACTGGAGTAATAGAAGCAGGTTTATTGTAAAGAGTGAGATTGGCTCAGAATAGGATAGGTTTCAGAGCTACTGTGCATAGGGTCACCATGAGTCACAGACTTGAGGCATACAACATCTGGTGGCCAAGTAAATAAGGCTGTTAAAAGGGAGAAAGATGGGCATTCTCCTGAAGGTAATGTACAATCTCCAAAAATCCACTGGACAATCAGCTACGAGATGGTTGTGACTCAAGAGCAATGACTTTTTCTAGTTTTACCAACTAAATCTGACTCCTGAGATTCAACTATCTGCAAACTTCTCAAATTTATTTGGTTCCTCAATTAAAACAGCAGTGCAGATGGGAGTTAAACATGTACACACATAGAAAATATAGTTAGGGTTATCAAACACATGATATATTTAATTTCATAAATTATATGACTGTAAGAAAAATATTTCAAGTATGAAAACTTACAGATTTAATATCCTAGTCTTTGCAATTATATGCTTACTACAAAAAAAGCCCCCAATGCAACCTGTTCCACTTATTGGACTTCTAATAAATTTGAATATATTTTAACATGTACACGAAAGACGTAGCTACTTTGTACATGGATATAAGTGTACCTTTGTCGAGCACTTTCGGCTGCCTGGTGGGCTGTTTATGTTATTTCTACTCCCGCCCCCCAATCACCCTGAGAGGGAAGTATTACATTTACAAATCAGGAGGATCTGTGGTTCATTGTTGGAGCCAGACTCAAGCCCAGAAAGCTCTAAAGCCTGTGGTTTGAGGAGAGTTCCTAATGACGTGCTAGACTGTCACACCTGAGGGGGCTGCTGACAACCTGGTGCCCCCGAGGCCAGATCTGCTGCCCACCGCGGGTCACGTCCTCCAAACCCCAACAGAAACCAATCCCCTGCATCATCTCATCCCGGTTCCCTCTCCCTGAGGCTCCTTCCCGGTCTAGACTCGCAACAGGAAGGAGCCCTTTTCCCTTCCACTGGGGGAAGGGAGACAGACAGCGGGCCTGGGACTCTCTGGGGCACAAAGGCTCAGAATCTCGGATTTCACGTACCCGCAGCCACTCACTGAACGTCAAGACCTCAGTTCAGACAAGAGCCACAATCTGAAGAGACTCTCCGAGTTTCTGGATGCCAGGGGCGAGTGCCAGCCTGATTCACCGCTGTTCCAGGGAGCCAGAGGGGTCAGAGACCAAAGTCCCAAAATCCCAGATAAAAGCACTCACACCTCACTTCGCTTGGAAGCACTTCCGGGAGCAGCTGGGCGGGCCACCAAGGACGGTGGGCGGGATGGGGCCGGGCCACGGAAATGAGGCCAAGGCTCAGAATGGCTGCCAGAGCGCCATCCCCACGTCCACATCCTACTTGTCCACTTATGGGCATGCAGTGTCGTTTTTTGTTATTTGCCCTCAAGACAAGGGAGGCTCAAAAGAAACCAATGAACAAAAGATCCGAACCTGGCCCAGTTTCTGTGATATTCTGTCTCCAAAATACCTGACCCAATTGATATGATCACCTTTTCATATTGTTTATATTCCTCCCATAAAAAACTTTTAACTTGTTAGTTAAATTCGTGTCTTCTAGGCTGCAACAGTTCCATGATGCATCTTCAAGGATATGAACACGTATGGCTAAGCACAACTGATAACAGTGCATCTAAATTCCGAAATCAAGCTCCACAATAGTCTACAGTGTTTCCTACTGCCAAAGGGGCCCTTTAGAGTAGTGAGAGAAGATCTTCACCCTGAAACCTACAGCTTCCCTTTTCAGCAGGAAGTAGCTAAGAGAATATGTTGTCCCCTCTTCCTTATGAATCAGGGTGAAATCTCTCTCAAAGAGGAGTGATAGGGAACACTGACAAAGATTAAATCAGGACAGGTTTTGACAAGCACTGTGGCAATGGGACAATTAAAACAGACTTTCAAGGGGAAAAAAGAGGGGGGAGGTAGAGAAAATAGTACAACAATGAATGAATGGAAATCCAAAATCTCTGTAAATGTTCATTGAAACACATAAAATAAAAAAAGGAAAAAAAGAAAACTTTTCAAGCTCAATGCCCTTCGCCTGGTAGAACTTCTCCTAGCAAAATGCTTGAAGTATCTAAGAGGAAGCGTCACCATTCTTGCTTGCAAGGAGCACCCTGGTCATCATTCTTCAAGACATGTTTATTCTTTTTTTTTTTTTACGTTGGTTTTTTGTATTGTTTTGTATTTTATGCTCACATTATTTTCTCACTAGTAATAAACAAGTACAATTGGCAAGACTTTCATAAAAGAATATAATCCTTTAAGGTCACATATTTAACCCAAAACCATTACAGTATAGTTCACTCTGACTCATAAGTAGCCTAAAGGACAGAGTAGAACTGCCCTGTAGATTTTCTAAGACCCTTGATAGGAACAAATTGTTCTTTCTCCTTGCAAAGCAGGTGGTCTGAAGTATTGATATTTCAGTTAGGAAAGACATGTTTATTCTGTTGAGAGTCCTTTCAGTACTCTTCCCCAACCACAACTCAAAGAGATTAATTCTTCTTTCATCCTTAATCACTGTCAAACCTTCAGAAGCATAGCAAGTAATTGAAAATACCATGGCTTGCATTTGGCAAACCTTAAACTTTAAACGTTGACGTCCTTATTCTTGGAGAAGTTTCTGACAGATATGCCAATGCAATAGATCTGTTATTTCTTGACTATGGGAGCCAAACAAATATATATCTCTTCCAGTCAGTTGGCAAAGTGGTTGTTCTCAGATTTCCCGGCACAACTTGGTGAGCACATCCAGGGGAACATAGCTGAAATATGTCAATTGGTATACCATCTATTCCTGGGGCCTTATTTTTTGCTAATTCTCTCAAAGCAGATTGAACTTCTTCCTTCACCACCATAGGCTCTTGCTCATATGTTGTTTCATTAAATTCTTCTGTGCCTGCCAATTCCTTTTGATACAATGACTCAGTATATTCCTTCCATCTTCTTTTAATACCTCCTGGATAATTTAATATTCTGCCTAAAGCTGGAGATAGAATGACTGAATTTTGCCCAATTAATGACTTATTCACTGCAAATACGTTTTTAAAGACACATAAACATAGATTATACACATGGATTTCACCTGATGGGATGCATAGGAATCAGATCGATTACATCTGTGGAAAAAACCGCTGGAGAAGCTCAATATCAGCTGTGAAAACTAGGCCAGCAGCTGATTGTGGAACAGACCACCAACTACTCGTATGCAAGTTCAAGCTGAAGCTGAGGAAAATTAAACCAAATACACAGGAGCCAAAATATGACTTTAAATTCATACCACCTGAAATTCAGAATAAGCTCAGGAACAGGTTTGAGCCTTGAACAGTAATGAGCGAAGACCAGATGAGTTGTGGGAGGATGTTAAATGTATCATCCAGGAAGAGTGCAGGCGGTCATTACAAAGATAGAAGAGGAGGAAAAGACCAAAATGGATGTCAGAAGAAACTCTGAAGATTGCACTGGAACGTAGAGAAGCCAAAGCACAAGGAAGAATCCAAGACACTAAAGACCTGAACAGAAGATTCCAAAAGGCAGCACGAAATGACAAAGCAAAATACTACAATGAAATGTGCGAGGAGCTAGAGTTGGAAAATCAAAAGGGCCGAACTCGTTCAGCATTTCTTAAGCTCAAGGAACTGAAGAGCAAATTCAAAACTCGAGTTCCTACAATCAAGGATGCTTTAGGCAGAATGTTAAATGATCCAGGAGGTATCAAAAGAAGATGGAAGGAATATACTGAGTCAATGTACCGAAAGGAATTGGCAGATACAGAAGCATTTAATGAAATAGCATTTGAGCCAGATCCTATGGTGATGAAGGCAGAAGTTCAAACTGCTCTGAAGGAAATAACAAAAAATAAGGCCCCCGGAAAAGATGGTATACCAATTGACATATTTAAGCTAACAGATGCTGCCGTGGATGTGCTCACCAAGCTGTGCCAAGAAATCTGGAGAACCACTTCGCCAACTGACTGGAAGAGGTCAATGTTTGTTCCCATCCCAGAGAAGGGCGACCCAACTGAGTGTGGAAACTACAGAACAATATCATTGATTTCACATGCAAGCAAGATTCTACTGAAGATTATCCAAAAACGATTGGAACAACACATCAGCAGAGAACTGCCAGAAGTCCAGGCGGGGTTTAGAAGGGGTCGTGGTACTAGGGATATTGTAGCTGATGTTAGATGGATCTTAGCTGAAAGCGGAGAATACCCGAAGAATGTCTATCTGTGTTTCATTGATGATGCAAAGGCGTTTGACTGCGTGGATCATAACAAACTGTGGCTGACTCTGAGAAGAATGGGAATCCCAGAACATTTAATCATGCTAATGCGAAACCTATACTTGGACCAAGAGGCAGTCATCAGAACAGAACAGGGCAACACTGCATGGTTCAAAATTGGGAAGGCTGTACGTCAGGGATGTGTCCTGTCTACATACCTTTTCAACCTGTATGCAGAGCAGATTATCCGAGAGGTGGGACTCTATGAGGAGAGGCATGGCGTTAGGATTGGTGGACGATCTATCAACAATCTGCGTTATGCAGATGACACAGCCTTGCTCGCTGAAACTGAGGAGGACCTCATGCACTTACTGCAGAGGGTCAAGGACTGCAACCTTCAATATGGACTGAGGCTCAATGTCAAGAAGACAAAAATTCTCACCACTGGACCAATCAGTAGCATCAGGATGGATGGCGAAGAGATTGAAATTATTCACAGCTTCAGTTTGCTCGGCTCCACGGTCAACACTCTTGGCACCAGTAGCCAGGAAATCAGAAAACGTATTGCGATGGGAAAGTCTGTGGTTAGGGACCTCTCCAAAATACTCAAGAGCAACAGTGTCTCTCTTGAGACTAAGGTCCGCCTGATACAGGCCATGGTTTTTGCAATCACTTGTTATGCATCAGAGAGTTGGACAATGACTAGGGAGGATAGAAGGAGAATTGACACCTTTGAGCTGTGGTGCTGGAGAAGAGTATTGAATGTACCATGGACTGCCAAGAAAACAAACAGATTCATCTTAGAGAGGGTTAAACCAGGCTGCTCCTTGGAGGCAAGGATTCTGGGGCTTTGTCTGACATACTTTGGACATGTTGTAAGGAGAGACAGGTCTTTAGAGAGGGACATCATGCTGGGTAGAGTAGAGGGACAGCACAGGAGGGGAAGACCCTCTACGAGGTGGATTGATTCAGTGACTGGGGTGCTTGGGATGGGTGTGTCAGAGGCAATGAGATTAGCACAGGATAGAGGACGGTTTAGGGCTGTTGTACATAGGGTCGCTATGAGTCGCAAACGACTCGACGGCACATAACAACAACAACAACAACAAAGCATCCTATAGCAACTCAAAGTTTGAATTAGTTCTTCAGTTCCTTGAGCTTAAGAAATGCCGAACGAGTTCGGCCCTTTTGATTTTCCGACTCTAGCTCCTCGCACATTTCATTGTAGTATTTTGCTTTGTCATTCCGAGCTGCCTTTTGGAATCTTCTGTTCAGCTCTTTAGTGTCTTGAATTCTTCCTTGTGCTTTGGCTTCTCTGCACTCCAGTGCAATCTTCAGAGTTTTTTCTGACATCCATTTTGGTGTTTTCTTCCTCTTCTGTCTTTGTAATGACCACCTGCACTCTTCCTGGATGATACATTTGACATGCTCCCACAACTAATCTGGTCTTCGCTCATTAGTGTTCAAGCCTCAAACCTGTTGCTGAAATGATTCTGAAATTCAGGTGGGATGAAATCAAAGTCATATTTTGGCTCCTGTGGATTAGGTTTAATTTTCCTCACCTTCAGCTTGAACTTGCATATGCGTAATTGGTGGTCTGTTCCACAATCAGCCCCTGGCCTAGATTTCACAGCTAATAATGAGCTTCTCCAGCGTTTGTTTTTTTTTCACAGATGTAATCGATCTGATTCCTATGCATACCATCAGGTGAAATCCATTTGTATAACCTGCGTTTATATTTCTTATAAAACGTATTTGCAATGAATAAGTCACTGATTGTACAAAATTCAATGATTCAATCTCCAGCTTCATTTCTGTCACCAAGCCCACTGTGGAAACTACAGAAAAAGATCATTGATTTCACATGCAAGCAAGATTCTACTGGAGATTATCCAAAAACGATTGGAACATCACATCAGCAGAGAACTGCCAGAGGTCCAGGCTGAGTTTAGAAGGGGTCGTAGTACTAGGGATATTGTGCCTGATGTTAGATGGATTTTAGCTGAAAGCAGGGAATACCAGAAGAATGTCTATCTGTGTTTCATTGATTATGCAAAGGCGTTTGACTGCGTGGATCATAACTAACTGTGGCTGACTCTGGCAAGAATGGGAATTCCAGAACATGTAATCGTGCTAATGCAAAACCTATACTTGGACCAAGAGGCAGTCGTCAGAACAGAGCAGGGCAACACTGCATGGTTCAAAATTGGGAAGGGTGTGTCCTGTCTCCATACCTTTACAACGTGTATGCAGAGCAGATTATCCGAGAGGCTGGGCTCTATGAGGAGAATTGTGGTGTCAGAATTGGTGGAAGATCTATTAACAATCTGCATTATGCAGATGATACAACCCTGCTCACTGAAACTGAGGAGGACCTCATGCACTTGCTGCAGAGGGTCAAGGACTGCAGCCTCCAGTATAGACTGAGGGTCAATGTCAAGAAGACAAAGATTCTCACCACTAGACCAATTGGTAGAATCAGGATGGATGGCGAAGAGATTGAGATTGTTCACAGCTTCAGATTGTTAGGCTCCACAGTCAACACTCTTGGCACCAGCAACCAGAAAATAAAAAAACGTATTGTGATGGGAAAGTCTGTTGTTAGGGACCTCTCTAAAGTACTCCAGAGCAACGGTGTCTCTCTGGAGACTAAGGTGTGCCTAATACAGGCCATTGTCTTTGCTATCACTTGTTATGCATCAGAGAGTTGGACAATGACTAGGGAGGACAGAAGGAGAATTGATGCCTTTGAGCTGTGGTGCTGGAGCAGAGTATTGAATGTACCATGAACTGACAAGAAAACAAACAGATTCATCCTGGAGAGGGTTTAACCAGGCTACTCCTTGGAGGCAAGTATTCTAGAATACTTTGGACATGTCCTTGGAGAGGGACCTCATGCCTGGTAGGGTGGAGGGATAGCGCAGGAGGGGAGGACCCTCTATGAGGTGGGTTGATTCAGGGACTGGGGTAATCTAAATGGGTTTGTCAGAGGCAACGTGACTGGCACAGGATAGAGCAAGGTTTAGGGCTGTTGTACATAGGGTCACTATGAGTCGCAAACAACTCGACGGCAGATAACAACAACAACAACAACAAGAGGAGCCAAGAGTCTTCATTGTGAATCCAAGTGATATGAAATAATTGACAACTTCACATCTTTTTATCTTTATGTTGCATATTACCCAGTGGTGAGGATTTTCATTTTGTTGATGTTGAGATTTAATATATATTGAAGACTGCACTCTACTCTTCTGCAGCAAGTGCTGAATTCCTCCTCACATTTAGTAAGCAAATTGTCATCTGCATAACAGATTGCTGATGAGCCTTGCTGTCATGAGCCTTGTGCCTTAATTAATTACTCATAGGCATATTACAAAATCCAATTATAATTTATTAGCAACAATTGCAATTTGCCTACATTGCAATTAATAAATTCATCACAAAATGTTGATTCATTGACTCATAACAAGCATCAACAGTTAATTGTAATTTATCTACATTGCAATTCACAAATTCATCACAACATAGTGATTCATTAATTCATAGTAAGCATTAAACTGTTAATTGCAATTTATCTACATTGCAATTCATAACTTTATCACATGTTGAGTCATCAACAGTGGAGAACACTCACTCACCCAGGGACCCAAACTTGTCTTCTTTTGGCTCTAATGGTCATTGGTGCAGTCTGCTAGTTCAGCAGGTCCATGTAGCCAGGGATTCTCAGCTAGTTCAGGAATTAGTTGTAGCCAGGGTCCATAGGTGTAGGCAGAATCCTCCACTGTAGCTTATATGTGTAGGTTAGAGTTCTTGGCTCTGAAAAGAGTCTTTCGGTCTTCAGCTCTGAAAAGATCCCTTAAGTTCTAATATATTTCTTATTTTAATTATCACATATGATTTAGCAAGTTCTTAAAATATTTCCTATGTTAATTTTTTATATATATGATCCCCAATATATTTCTTACTCTTAAATTTACAAGTTACATTCTCTTGACAACATGGGCAATATCAAGTTATATTCTCTTATCAGGATTCACACAGCAGCTTTACAGGCAAGTTATTATCAGTTACATTCCCATATCAAGGGTATGCAGCTCCTGTGGTCAATGGAGCTCTAGGCCTCAAAGAGGCCCATTTAAGCATGTTACGTTGCTAGTATATTTTTTCATTAATGTTCTTATTTCTACACTTAAGCATCACATTCATTATAATATTTTCCACAGCAAAATACAATTTAAGATATCTCATAATATGTTACAGCAAAATTAATATATTTTTCTTACATTTAAGCTGCTCATAACACCTTACTCTGATCATGATGCCACATAGAGTTTAGTTTCTGATATGATTTGTTCAGCCCACAGACAAAGTATCGAGATAAGATATAGCGTTAAGCTCTGGTGGCCTAGTGGCAAGGAGCAGCACTACAATACTAGATGTGGTTGTGGTGGTGGTGTTATATACTGTCGAGTCTCTTGTGAATCACAGCAACCCTATGTAAAACAGCCCTAAATTCTGGTCTGTCCTGTGCCAGTCTCACTGTCTACAACACACCCAGCACGATTATCCCAGCCACTGAATCAATCCACCCCATAGAGGGTCTTCCCCTCCTGCACTGTCCCTCCACCCTCTCAAGTATGATGTCCCTCACCAAGGACTGGTTTCCTCCTTGCAACATGTCCAAAATATGTCAAAGTTTCAGAATCCTTGCCTCCAAGAAGGCACACACACACACACACACACACAATATAGCATTAACACATTCCTTTCTTGATTTAACTCATTCAGTGGGATGGCATCTAAAATACACATTTTTTTCTACTAGTTTATTTATAAAATTAAAATACAAATTTGAACAAATTCTTTCAATTTCCCTCACCCCACCCACCCATCAAATTGTACAACCCAATGATTAATCCTCCCTTCCTCCTGCACATCTACATCCCTCTGCTTCCAGCCTCTCCCACCCCTCCTGGATCCTTATACTCATTCTACAATAACATTTTTATACAATATGTATTCTTATGTGACTAAGTTAGTTCACTCACCATAATGCTCTCCAGTCCCTCCCAAGTTAGGTCATAATTTGCAAAGTTATTGCTCCTGTATGCTATGCCTCTCCATGTAGGTATAAGTTTTGCAAGAACACAATTAAGTGTTATGAGATTCCCATCCTGTTGCAAACCAGACACAGAAAGAAAGCAGGGACATGAGGAAATGAATTCTTAAAAAGAGGGAAGGCTGAGGCAGAGGTCCTCTCACAGTTTAGCAATGTGAAAAGGCCCCTTTCTTAATTTCCCTATAGTTTTCTTTTAGTTTAGGCCAATCCTCCTAAAAATTCCAATCTCTAGAGACTATATTTTCCTTACACTTAAATGTTGCCAATGTAACAATGGGTAAGCTTAATTTTTTTTTAAAAATTATTTTTTAA
>NW_006400327.1:20055-41271 GCF_000299155.1 Elephantulus edwardii | reverse complement strand
GATTTTGAACATTTCTTCATATGCTTGTTAGCCATCTTAATGTCTTCTCCGGTGAAGTGTCTGTTCAGACCCTATCCCCATTTTTCTATTGGATTATTTACCTTTATCTTGTTGTGGTGGTAAGCTAAATTTTTAAACTAAGACCAATGTTCAGACATGGCATACCCTCTTGTGGGAGGCTCGGCGAAATTCTCTGTCTGCAGAGGGCATCCAGTATCTCCTCTAGGGGGGCTGGGCAGAATTCTTTGTTTGCAGAGGGCGCTCAGTCCTGTCTGGACTCTGATCTCAGCCTTGGCCCGGTAATGGCTATGACGGGGAATCCACACCATTCTTTTAAATGTTAGCCATCATTTATTGTGATCCACACAGCCAAATGCCTTTGCATAGTCAATAATTATCCTTCCAAATTATTCTTCCTGCTTTCCACCAAAATCCACCTACCATCAGAAATGATAGCCCTGATGCCACAGGCTCTTCTAAAGCTGACCTGGATTTCTGGCAGTATTCTGGCGATGCACTGTTCTAGACTGCTTTGAATACTCTTCAGCAAGATTTTGCTCACATGTGATATTAATGATATTGTTCCATAGTTTTGACATGATGTTGTATCACCTATTCTAGGAAGAGAAATAAATATGAGTCTCTTCCAGTCAGTTGGCCTGGTAGCTGACTGGATCCAGATTTTCTGGCACAGCCTGGTGAGCACATACAGGGCTTCATCTGTTTGGTGAAACATGTCACCTGGTATTCCATCAGTTCCTGAAGACTTATATTGTACCAATGTTTTGAGTGCAGCTTGAATTTTTACCTTTATCACCATTCGTCTTTGTCACATGCTATTACTTGAAATGATTCCATGTTAGTCAATCCTATTGACTCTTCATCAGGGCTTAGGTGAAGAGGGTTTTCTCCTCTATTCTAATATCTTGATGGTTTGGAGTCCTGACTAATAACCTTTTCTCTGCATGGGCTTGCACGGGTCAATTTTGTAGCCACCTTTACATACTAGATAGCTTACAAGACAAGAGAGAAGAAAGCTGGAGTGGATCCTTCCAAGGCCCCACAATGGCTACACTTACTTTTGGATTATGCACATGTGAATAAGGGTGCTCCTATTTACATACCTTAGTTTCAGGATTTCCTTGGAATGCTTAGCCAGATACAGGATATTCACAGACACAGGAGAGAAAAACCAAAAAGCATTAATAAGACAAAATGAAAATCAGGTGAATTCCTGTAGCCCCAGTCAGTGTGGTTTGGAAGTATAAGTGAAGTTGTTCAGACTTGTCCTTTGTTCTTCAAAAGACCACATCTCTTTAACGACACTAATTCTATATCTGCACAATAAAAGTCTTACCAGGGAGATGAGATGAACTGGTATTGGTCATTCTGAAATCAGACAATCACATGGTATACTAATCTGTAAGTGAAAAACAAAAAAGGGGGGGTTCCTTCATAGTTAAAAGGGGAATTTAAAGTTCTATCCTGTACTACAAGGAGAATATTTCAGAAGAAAAACAAAGAAAAGTTTCTAAAGTAAAAGAATTAAACAGAAGATTTCAAAGGGTATCTTGAGAACACAAAGCAAAGTATTATAATGATTTGTGCAGAGAACTGGAATTACTTGTTATGCATCCAAGAACTGAACAATGACTAAGTATGGAAGATGGATAACCAACTTCTTTGAGCTGTGGTGCTGGCGATCTGGATTGAACATACCATGGATTGCTAAGAGAACAAAAAGGTCTGTTCTGGAAAGGGTGAATCCAGGTTGCTACTTGAAAGCAAGGATTTTGAAAATCCATCCCACATGCTCCTTTGAGATGAAGATAATAAATCTTCCAGTACTACAGCCTTCTGGCATCTTTGATAGTGTTAGGATAAAAATAAAAATGGAGATTGAAGCTCAACTCAGAAATCCCTATGTCAGGATATTTTTCAAAACCAAAACTCAGAAAATCCTGCATCAGGACATCTTCAGAAACCAGAACTCAGAAAATCCTATGTCAGCACATCTTCCGAAATCAGAACTCAGAGAACCCTATGTCAGGATAGTTCCCAGAACCAGAATTCAGAAATTCCCATTTTAGGACCTTTTCCAAAGCCAGAAACTTTATGCACCAATGAGCTACTGCAACATCAAACTCATTTCACAACTCCCTAAAATACACTTGCTAAAACCCCACAGAAGCCTACGCCCAACCTCCAGATCTACTCCTCTTGCTGAGTAGCCTGCTGCACAATAAACTTTGATAAATGTCTATACCTCGGTGTGATTGTTGGCTTCGATCAGAAACCTTTCAGCTATGGGAGGCTATTCACTGGAAAGGGTCAGTGAGAGAGGAAGGCAGTGACCGTTGAAATGGTCATGAAATTGTTAGGATGGCACAAGATAGAACAGGGTTCAGATCTGTTGTTCATAGGTTCATTATGAGTTACATTCCATTTGACTGTATGACACCAAACAATAACATCCTGAATCATAGGGTCTTCTCCATATGCATACAAAGAAGATCAGTTAATATGACTATTATTCAAATATAAATACTATCAGCTAAAGCCAATGAGCAGGAAATGGAAGGTTTTTGTTTGTTTGCTTTAAGCTAAAGAAGTACTCAAGAGCAACGGACATGGTCTTTGCAATCACTTATTATGCATCAGGGAGTTGGATAATGACTAGGGAAGATAGAAGGAGAATTGATGCCTTTGAGCTGTGGTGCTGGAGAAAAGTATTGAATGTACCCTGGACTGCCAAGAAAACAAACACATTCATCCTGAAGAGGGTTAAACCAGGCTACTCCTTGGAGGCAAGGATTCTGGGGCTTCGTCTGACATACTTTGGACATGTTGTAAGGAGAGACAGGTCCTTAGAGAGGGACATCATGCTTGGTGGGGTGGAGGGACGGCACAGGAGAGGAAGACCCTCTTTGAGGTGGATTGATTCAGTGACTGGTGTAATCGGGATGGGTGTGTCAGAGGCAGTGCGACTGGCACAGGATAGAGCGGGGGGGGTATAGGGCTGCTGTACATAGGGTTGCTATGAGTCGCAAGCGACTCGACGGCACATAACAACAACACAACAACAAAGAAGCTTTATTATTAAGGGGCTCTCAGCCAGATTCTTTCTTCTGCAGAGAGAGGAAGAGAGGTAGAAACAGATAGACCAGAGAAATAATGCACAGGGACATCTACTGTGGTTTAGCCAAGGTGGTGGTCTTCTAAGGAGGGGAGGGAGGGCACTCAATGGTAGTTTAGTCAGATAGATGAGGCTGTTCACTCCCTTTGTTGACATGTTGATATTCTTTGAATCCTTCCTTCTCCCTTTGACCTTGGTCCAGTCGTGACATGCCAGCCTCTTTAGTGAGAAAAAAGGGTGATGTATTCTTTCTGGCTACTTCCTGCTGAATAGAAGCAAAGATTTGGGTTTCAGAGGCTGGATTGTGATCGCCCAGGACCAGCAGCCAGGGGAGAATATGGATGTCACAGCAACTGGGTTGAGCTTTTATCCTGTGAAGTAAGAATTCAAAATGGCAGGGAGCAATTAATGACAATATGAAGAGCTACTTAGGGTTTGGGATCTGAGTGAGGTGAAGAGTAGTGGGGGGAGCAATTAGTAACAATATCAAAAGCTATTTAGGGCTTGGTGTCAGGCCCAGACCAAGGTCAAAGGGAGAATAAAGGATTCAAGGAACATCAACATGTCAACAAAGGGAGTGAACAGCCTCAACTACCATGGAGTGCCTCGCCCTCCCCTCCCTACAAGATCACCCACCTGCCTAAACCACAATGGAATCTCCCTCCCTAAAGACCCTTACTAAAAAATACCCTGCCCTAATCAACCTTAAGGAAAGGAGGGACCAGTCCTTGGAGAAAGACATAATGTTTGGAAGGGTAGAGGGACAGAGAAGGAGAGGAAGACCATTAATGAGATGGATTGATTCAGTGATTGGGGTAATGAGGGTAGGTGTGTCAGAAACAATAAGGTTGGCACAGGATGATAGAGCAGGATTCAGGACTGTTGTATATAGGGTCGGTATGAGTCGCAAGTGACTCGATGGCACATAACAACAACAACAGCAGGTTAAAATTAATTTCCCAATATTCTGATTAATTTATCTGCATTCGTCTATTCTTATTAAATTTTTGTTTCATACAGCAGGACTATAGAAGGACAACTGATGCCTTGGAGCTGTGATGGTGGAGAAGAGTATTGAATATACCGTGGACTGCTAGAACAAATAGGTTCATCCTAGAGAGGGTGAGACCAGGCTGCTCCTTAGAGGCAAGGACTCTGAAGCTTTCTCTTACAGCCTATGGACATTTTGCAAGGAGGGCCTAGTCAGTCCTTGGAGAGGGATGTCATGCTTGAGAGGGTGGAGAGAATGCTCAAGAAAGGAAGACCCTCTTTGAGAGGAATTGACTTAGTAACTGGGGTAATTGGGTAGTTGTATCAGAGACAGTAAGATTAGCACAGGATAGAGCACAATTTAAGGTTTTTGTAACATAGACTTGCTATGAGCCCCAGGTGACTTGACAGCACATAACAAAAACAAAATGATAAATTATTTTATTAGTCAGACTAATGTTTTGAAAAACACAGCTATACATTCCTCTGGTAATGAGGGTGGGTGTGTCAGAATCAGTACAGCTGGCTCAGGATAGGACAGAGTTCAGAGTTATTCTACATAAGGTCGTTATGAGTCGCAGGTTACTCGATGGCACATACCAAAAACAACAACAACTACTACTACTACTTTCATCAATTATTTCATTTATAGAAATGAGTAAAAATCACTCTGGTTCTAAATTTGAGGGACTGTTACAAGATTCTATTAAAATATTACTCTCACATACTATAAAATTCTAGTTGAGAGCAAATATTAGGCAAACGCTCAACAGTGTGCCCCAAGACTTTGAAATGCTGCAGCTAAAAGTATGAAACTAAACGTCGTTGAGTATTTCAGAGGTATAACACAGAATTAACAGAAATGCAAGCTGGGTTTAGAAGAGGTCGTGGCACAAGAGACATTACTGCCAATGTCAGATGGAGCTTAGCAGAAAGCAAAGAGTACCAGAGGATGTCTATCTGTGTTTCACTGACGATGCAAAGGCATTTGATTGTGTGGATCACTACAGATTGTAGCTAACCTCGAGGAGAATGGGAATCCAAGAACACTAGATTGGGCTTCTGTGAAACCTATACTTGGACTAGGAAACAGACCTCAGAACAGATCAGGGAAACATTACATGGTTCAAAATGAGCAAAGGAGTGCATTGAGGTTGCCTCCTGTCTCCATACCTTTTCAATATATATGCAGAACAGATCATTTGGAAAGCTGAGCTTTATGAGGAAGAACATGACATCAGGATTGCAGGAAGACTCATCAACACCTTCTGTTATACAGAGGACACAACTTTGACCTGAACCTCTTGCTGCACGTCGAGGACTGTAGTCTTCCATATGGACTGAATCTCCACATCAACAAGACAAAGATTCTCACCACTAGGCCAATTGGCAGCTCAACCTCCAGCGGATTTTCAGAGGCAATTAATAGCATTGAAGGGGATTGCTCATCCCTCTCTGAGACACCTTCAACGTATCAGGCACATATTGGTCTATTTATGTTATTTGTAACCCTCGTCATTGGTCCTGAGAGGGAAGTATTAAGTTTACAAAGCAGGCTCGCTGTTGATGCCAGGCTCAGGCTCTAAAGCCTGTGGACTGAGGAGAGTGGAAAATGACTGGGGCTGGACTGTCAAAACTGAGAAAAACACTGTCAGGTGGCCAGGGTTGCTACCCACCGCAGTCACGCCCTGCACCCCAACAGCACCCTCCGGAGAGCAACTCGATGTGTCATCTCTGCTGACTTCCCTCTTCCTGGGGCTCTTTCTGGGGTTGTACATGGCAGCATGAAGGAGACCATTTCATTTCCAATGGGGGCAGGGGGAAGACAAGGGATCTGGGATTCTGGGGGTGGGGGGTTACAAAGGGTGAGAACCTCAGACTTCAGACATCCACAGTCACCGACTCAATGTCTCACACACCACACTCAGGGTTTCCAGACAGACAGGGGCTCACGCCAGCCTGGCCCATGGCCATTCAGGGGACTCAGCGGTGAAGCGATGGCGGGAACCAGACCCCGAGCAGCCTGATCCCCAGCTGCCTGGGCCATCACCAACTCCGGGACCTGCAGGTTCAGCAAAGAGATGCCAGGAACTCCACTCTACAGCAGCCTTCTCGGCCCAACAGGCTCAGCGGTGACTGGACAACGCAGAGCTCATTCCCAGAAAACCACGCCAGGCCACGTGCACCCACCTCCTCCTTGGTTAACAAACACTTCTGGGGTAACAACTGTTGAGCGTCAGGGCCCTGAGCGGAAAAGGCGGGGCCGCCGATGAGGCCAAGGTCCGGATTGGCTGCCTGAGCCACTCGCCAAGCGCCCGCCTCCACCCAGGCTCTAGTCACCAGCATGCCCTTCAGCTTGCAGTCAGACAGTTGTTACAAATGTTTTGTGTGCCACCAAGTCACCTACTACTCAGTGTGACCCTATAACCAAAAAATCGGAACCTAGTTCTGTCCTCTGACATCCTTCCTCACTCTCCAAAATCCTTGACCCCATTGCTTCAGTCACATTCTTTTTTTTTTTTTTGCTGTGTCAATCTTTTTTTTTAATTTTATACCAGTTTATATACAAAATTCGAAAGCTTGCTTTCAAGAACAGATTCTTTCAATTTCCCACACCCCTCAACCCATCAAATTGTACAACCCCATGACTAATCTTCCCCTGCCCCTGCACATCATCATCCCTCTGCTTCCAGCCTCTCCCACCCCATACTCATTCTACAATAACGGTTTTATACAATATTTTTCCTTATGGGACTGAGTCAGTTCATGCAACATAATGCTCTCCAGTCCCTCTCAAGTTAGGTAATAATTTACAAAATCATTGCGTGCTGCATAATATTCCATTGTATGAATGTACCATAATTTCTCAATCCATTTGTTTGCGGTTGGACATGTGGGCTGTTTCCATGTTCTTATGATGGTGAATAATGCTGCTATGAACACTGGTGTAAAAATTTCTGTTTGTGCTTCAGTTCTCATTTTCTCAGGATATATTCCAAACAGTGGAATAGCTGAGTCATATGGAATTTCTATGTTCAGCTTTTTAAAAAAAATTATTTATTTTTTTACAGAGGTTTTGGATTTCCATTCATTCATTGCCGCAATTTTCTCCCTGCCCACTCCTCCCCACCAGCTCGCTTCCCCCTCCAAAGAGAGGGGGGGAAAAAAAGAAAAAGAAAAAAAAATTCCTTCGTTAGTATACAATTCCCACGTCCCTTCCCCCCATTCCCTACCCCGAGTACACTTCTCTATGCAACCTTAATTCTGGATTCCTGTGCTAACCATAATACTCAATCATATATCACTTCTAATCTGTTCTTTCCCTCATCTGTTTCAATACAATATACATAATTTATCCAGTCTCAGTCACATTCTTAATCCATCATGTTGAGGGTTTTCCTTCCTTAACCTGACTCTGTTGCAAAGAGGAGACCTGACTGAGGGCTGGGATCGCAAATCTCTGAAACACTCAGTTTGGAGGAGGAAAAACTTTTCTTCACTGGTGGAGCTCAGAATAAAGCTCATCAATAAACAGTGTTATGTAGACCACACAACTTTGCTTGCTAAATGTGAGGAGATCTTGAACACTTGTTGCAGAAGATTAGACTGCAGTCCTCAAAATATATTACAACGCAGCATCCAGAAACCAAAAATTACTCACCACTGGGTAATATACAACATAAAGACAAAAAGGTTTGAAGTTGTCAATCATTTCCTCTCACTTGGATTCACAATGAACACCCTTGATTCCCCTGGTCAAGAAATCAACAGAAGAATTTCATTGGATAATCTACTCTCAGAATCCTCTCCAAAATGCTAAAAAGTAAGAATGCCAGTTTAAACTATGACTGATACAAGCCATGGTGTTTTTACTTAGATCAGTCTGGGAACTAAAGTGTGCCTGATTCAGGCCCTAGTTTTTGCAACTACTTGCTATGCATCAGAAAGTTGGACAATGACGAAAACAGATGCCTTTTAGCTGTGGTACTGGAGAAAAATATTGAATATACCTTGGACTGCAAGGAGAACAAACAAGTTCCTATTCCTTGGAAGCAAGGATGCTGAGGTTTCGTCTGACATATTTTGGAACTGTTGCAAGGAGGGACCAGTCCTTGGAGAGGGGCATTATGCTTGGAAGGGTGGAGGGACAGCACAAGAGAGGAAGACCTTCAATGAGATGGATTGATTCAGTGATTGCTTAATGGAGGTAGGTGTGTCAGAGACAGTAATGTTGGCACAGAATAGAGCAGGGTTTAGGGCTGTTATACGTAGGGTCGCTACTAGTCGCAAACTACTCCATGGCACATGACAACAACAAAATGCTTCTGAAAGTTGGACAATGACTTAGCATGACAGAAGAATGAATGTCTTTGAGTAGAAGTGTTGGAGAAGAGTACAGAGTCTGTATGGGTTGTCAAAAGAATAGAGTTACAGTGTCGGAGAAGAGTACTGAGTATTTATGGATTGCCAAAAGAATAAACAATGTGTGTTGGAGAAGGATGACCAAGGAGCTCCTTACAAGCAGAAATGGTGACATTTCCTCTCACAAACTTGAGGCGTCTTAGGAGAACCTCTTACATGGAGAAGGGCATCCTTGGAAAGGTGAAGGTTTAAGGGCAGAATATCCTCAACAAGAGGAACTGAAAAAGTGACCATATGAAAGGTGTCAAGTATTTAGAGATTCTGAGCCTTTGTCCCCCAGAGAGTCCCAGGCCCGCTGTCTGTCTCCCTTCCCCCAGTGGAAGCAAAAAGGGCGCCTTCCTGCTGCTGAGTAAAGACCAGGAAGGAGCCTCAGGAAGAGGGAACCAGGATGAGATGACACAAGGGGTTGGTCCCTGAAGGGCTGTTGCTGTTGAGGTTGGAGGACATGACCCATGACCCACAGTGGGAGCAACCCTTGTCTCAGAGCCACCAGGTGCCAGCAGCCCCCTCAGTTGTGACAGTCCAGCATTGCCATTGGATACTCACCTCAAACTACAGGCTTTACAGCTTTCTGGGTTTGAGTCTGGCTCCAACAATGAACCTCAGATCCTCCTGATTTGTAAACTTAGTATTTTCCTCTCAGGGTGATCAGAAATAAAATAAACAGCTTAACATGCAGCCGAAGGTGCTCCACACATGTACATATATATCCATGCATGAAGTAGCTGCATGTGCACATTTTAAAATTTATTCCAATTTGTTAAAAGTTTAAGGAGTAGAATAATTATCTTTTTTATTTTTAGGGAAAATTTGGTTGTGAAGTCTTTGTAAAATTAACTCTTTAATTTTTAATAATGAACATTTTCTTACAGATATGTAATATTTAAAAATTATTAAATATCTGATAAGCTTCATACTTGACCTGTTTTTTTAAACATGTGTATATATTTAACTCCCATCTAAACTGCTATTTTAATTGAGAAACTAAATACATTTGGAAAGGTTACAAATAGTTGACTCTCAGAAGACAGATTTAGGTGGTAAAACTAGAAAAAATTCATTGCTGTTGAGTCAAACCCAACTTATAGCAACTCATAGCTAACCTTTTCGGTAGATTTTCAGAAGTTCTAAATTACCCTGGAGGAGACTGCATATCTTTCTCCCTCTGAGCAGCCTATCCTCTTGGCCAGCAGAACTTCCTTGTGTTTGTTGTTACTGTTATGTGCCATCGATTCTCCAACTCCTGGCGACCCTATGGACAGTAGCTCTGAACCCTTTCCTATCCTGAGCCAATTTCACTGTCTCCAGCAGAATTGCCCCTGTGACCCCACTCACTGTGTCAATCCATCTCATTCAGGATCTTCCACTCCTATCTTGTCCCTCCATTTTTTTCAAGTATAATGTCCTTCTCCAAGGATTGGTCCCTTCTGGCAACAAGCCCAAAGTATGTGAAGTTCAAAATTCTTGCCTCCAGAGAGCAACTTGGTTTCATCCTCTCCAGAACAGATCTAATTGTTCTCTTGGCAGTTCGTGTTATGTTTGATAATCTTCCCTAGTACCACCAACTAAAAGACATCAATTCTTCTTCTATCATCCATGGTCATTGTCTAGCTTTCTGATGCATCACAGGTAATTGTGAAGTCTGTGGCTTGGATCAGGTGCACCTTAGTCTCTAGACTTTATCTTAGCTTTTTGGTATTCTGTAGAGGTCCTTCACAACAATTTTCCTAATCCAATTTATCTTTTAATTTCTTGGCTATTCTGAGATTGTTGATTGTGGATTTGAGCAAACAGAAATTATTAAGATTCTCAATCTCTTCTCCATTTATCATGGTGCTGCCAATTGACCCAGTGATGAGAATCTTTGTTTTCTTGAGGTTAGATTCAATCCATATTGAAGACTGTAGACCTTGATCTTATGCAGAGATATATCAGGTCCTCCTCAGTTTCAGCCAGTAATGTTGTGTCATCTGCATAATGCAAGTTGTGGGTGAGTCTTCCTCCAAAGGTGATTTCACATTCCTCCTCATAAAGAGCAACCTCTGAATGATCTGTTCCACATACAGGTTCAAAAAATACAGGAATAGGCTACAACCCTGATGCACTCCTTTTCTGAATTTTTTTTTTACCATGCAGTGCTTCCTTGTGATATTCTGACAGCTCCCTCTTAGCCCAAGTATAGGTTTCACATGAGCTCAAGCAGGTATTCTGAGATTTTCATTTTTCTCAAGGTTAGCCACAATTCATTGTGATCCACAGTCAAATGGTTTTGCGTAGTCAGTGAAATACTGACATTCCTTGGGTACTCTCTACTTTCAGGCAAGATCCCTCTGAGGTTGTCAGTGATGTCCCTAGTGCCATGGCCTCTTCTAAACACAATTTGTATTTCTGGTATTTCTCTGTCACACTTTTCTAGTTACTTTTTCTATAATCTTCATCAAGATTTTGCTTGCATGTGATATTAGTGATATTATTCAATAATTAATTTCCACATTCTTTTAAAGAAAGGATCACCTATCTTCAGAATGGGAATAAATAGGTCTCTTATTCAGTCAGTTGGTCAGGTACTTGTCTCCAGTTTTCTTGGCACAACCTGGTGAGTACATCCAGAGTATTATCTGATTTCTGAAATATGTCAGTTGATATTCTGTAAATTCCTGGGGTCCTGTCTTGCTAATGTGAGGGCTTGGAGTGGATGCTTTGGGGGCCTTGCATGAAGGGTCATGGCACACAAAGTCGAGGGTGGGAGGCAACACTGAACCCATTGGGGAGGAAAGATCTTTCATCTGTTCTTTTGGGTAGAATGATTGTTTGTGAGATATTGCTGTAAAACTAAGCATTCAAAGTAAGACAAATGAAAAAGAAAGATTGGCCATCCATTTTCAAAATAACAGGACTTCAAAAACCCTTGTTAGTAGACGGTAACTCTATATATACATTCATCATTTGTTGTTGTTGTTATGACCCATCCTATTGCCACCAACTCATAGGAGCCCTGTGAACAATAGCCATGAACCTGTCCTATGCTGAGCCAATCCTCCTGATTCCTACACACCTTTTCCCATTACTGTAGTTATTGTGTCAATCCATCTCATCTGGGGTCTTCCTCTTCTGTGCTGTCCCTCTACCTTTCCAGGCATGATGTTCTCCAAGCACCAGTCTCTTCCTTCCGTGTGCTCAGAGTATGTGGGTTGGATCTTCAGAATCCTTGCGTCCAAGGAGAAATTTGTTTTCATGTTCTCCAAGACAGACCTGTTTGTTCTCTTGGTGTTCCACGGTATATTCAATAGTCTTCCCCAGCAACACAACTCAAAGACATCAATTCTTCTTCTGTCATCCTCAATCATTGTCCAGCTCTCTGATGATGGATAGCGAGTAATTAAAAAAACATGGCCTGAATCAGCCACACTTATTCAAAGGATAATTTCTTTTACACTGACTATATAAAGGGTCCTCTGGTGGCTGATTTGTAAGAAACTGTGCAATCAAATCAAAAGGACACAGTTTGAATCCACCAGCTGTTTGTGAGAGAAAGATGGACAGTCTCCTCCCAGGTGGTTTATTGCCTCTGAAAACCCCCTCACATGTTTCCTATAAGGCTAGTTAACAATATTGTAGATATCTAAATTGCTGTACCACTCTATCTTATCTGATTTCAGTTATATTCCTCCTCCTCCTCCCAGTCCTCCCAGTCTCATCTGTGTCTGTGGGTTTTGAAGTTCCCTGGAAGGTCTCACAGAAACTCACAAACTGTCAGGGAAATAGCATGTATGATTGTGGATGGTGTAGGCCAATGTATGTGGTCACAGATGGTGAATTATGGGCCCAAAATCAGCAGGCAGAGGTGGTATGTTGTCTAGTTAGATGTAGGGCCCCCATGGAACAAGAACTTAGTTTCCAAGGAACATTCTTTGATATTGAATCTCAGCATGATAATCCACACCTCTTTGTGGCAAATTGGTTAATATCTTCTAGTATTGTCAGGCTTGTCTCCCACAAAGAGGATATAATCCTAAAATGGGAGGCAATAGATGGAAAATTTATATTAAAAATCAGTAGTAAAGGGCCTCTCCAAATTATTGAGAAGCTAAAATTTCTGTTTGAGGACAAAGGTGCACCTTATTTAGGCTATGGTCTTTTCCAGTTACTTGGTACTTGCGTCTGAGAACTGGACAACGAATAAGGATGACAAAGGAGCGAGCTCTGGTGGCCTAGTGGCAAGAAGCTGCACTGCAATCCCAGAGGTATGTGGTGCAAATCCACCAGATGCTCTGCTGGGAAAGGAGGGGCAATCTCCTCCTGTACCAGTCAGATCTGATTTGATGGTACACATGCAAAAAATAATAAAGTAAAATTTTAAAAAAGAAAGAAGATGACAGAGGAAGAAATGATGCCTTTCTTTTTTGAAATGATGCCTTTTAAATGTGTTGTTTGAGAAGAATACAGAACATCCTACAGACAGCCAAAAGAAAAAATATGTCTTAGAGAAGGTGGAGCCAGAGTGCTTATTGGAGGCAAATACGGTGAAGCTCTGTCTCACATACTTTGGACATGTTGCTAGGAGAAGTTCTTTCTTGCAGAGGGACATCATGCTTGGAAAGGTAGAGGAATGGCAAAGGATAAGATGACTCTCAAGCAGGTGAATTGAGAATGTGACTGCGGCAGTGGGCTTGTGTGTGTCAGAGCTTTGTCAGGATGTCAGAGATTAGGACAGAATTCACATATTTTGTTCATAAGGTTGCTGTGAGTCATATTTGACAGCACCTAACAACAACAACAACTACATTTATTTAAAGCTATATATTTCTCTAAGCTAAGAGCAAGGAAGCACTGTATGGCTCAAAATTGGGAAGGGTGTATGCCATAGATGTATCCTATCTCCATACCTTATCAATCTATATGCAGAATATATTATCCAGGAGGCTAGGCTCTGTGAGGAAAAATGTGGCATCAGGACTGGAAGAAGACTCATCAACAATGTGGGTTATGCAGATTATGCAATGCTACTTGTCGAAACTGAGGAGAACCTGAAGTGTTTTTTGCAAAAGGTCAAGGATTTCAACCTTCAATATGGATTGAAGCTCAATATCAAGAAAATAAAAATTCTCACCACTGAGCCGATTGACAGCATCGTTATAGATGGTGAAGAGATTGAGATTTTTCACAGCTTTAGTTTGCTTGGGTCCACAATCAGCATGCTTGGCACCAGCAGACAGGAAATTAAAAGACATATTAGATTGAGAAAGTCTGCTGTCAGAAACCTTTCCAAAGTACTGAAGGGCAATGATGTCAGTCTGGAGATTAAGGTCTTCCTGATACAGGCCATGATCTTTGCAATCACGTTGTTATGCATCAAAGAGGTGGACAATGACTAGGAATGATAGAAGGAGAATTGATGCCTTTGAGCTATGGTGTTGGGGAAGAGTATTGAATATATCATGGACTGCTAAGAGAACAAACAGGTTCATGTTGGAGAAGAAGAAATCTGGCTACTCCTTGGAAGCAAGGATTTTGAAGCTTCGTCTGACATACTTTGGACATGTTGCAAGGAGGGACCAGTCCTTGGAGAGGGACATCATGCTTGGGAAGGTGGAGGGACAGAAAAGGAGAGGATGACCCTCTATGAGGTGGATTGATTCAGTGACTAGGGTAATCGAGGTTGGGGTATCAGATGCAGCGAGATTGGCACAGGACAGAGCAGGGTTTAGGGCTGTTGTACAAGGGTCGCTATGAGTCATAGGCAACTCAACGGCACATAACAGCAAAAACACAACAACATATGCTTCTGAAAGTTGGACAATGACTAAGGATGACAGAATTAATGACTTTAAACTGTATTGGAGAAGAGTCCTGCTTATTTCATGAAATGCCAAAAGAACAAACAGATAGATCTTAGAGAAAGTAGAGCTAGAGTTCTCCTTGGAGGCAAAGATGCTAAAGCATTGTCTTACATATTTCGGACATATTGTTAGGTTAGGCCATTTTTTGGAGAGGGACATCATTCTTAGAATTAGAAAGACAGACGGTTGGTGAAGGAAAGACATTCAGCCAGTTGGACTGACACAGTGAGTGCCACAAAGAAGATCTCTAATGTGGGACAATCTTACAGGGTAGGACAGGATTCAGATTTGTTCTTTATAGGTTTGTCATGGGTCATACTCAACTTGATGGCACCTAACAACAACAATAAGAAGGAGGGATCTTTTGGTGATGCACGAAGCCTCTTAAGAGCAAGAGGCAAGTTTTTTGTTGCAGATGGATGGACACTGGTGTGTTTGCCCAGCTTTACTTTTCAATCTCCAAATCGACAGATGTAGATATAGATGGTTAGTTGAAAAAGTTAAAATTATCTGGAAACCAGTGGGGAAAATGCTTCACGAGGTGGATAGCATGTTTCTACTTGGTGTGGGTATTTTAAGACCAAGTAAGAACATTATCAAGTGAACAGGCTCATAGTGACAGTTTAGGTATGATGTCAGCTCTTTGGCTACAAATCTGTTTAGAAATTGAAGAACATAAGCATTTAGACTTGGGTGGTGTAAACAGTTAAAGTCCTCTACTATTGACTTTGAAGTGGGAAATTGAATGTACTCGGTAATGTCTTAATAGAAAGACTCAGTGATTACCTCTGGGTAACAGCCAGCCCTGGGCACCACTGTGTAGTCAGCATAACTCCAAGAAATGTGGGTCCACATGAGTTGGAACTGTCTCAGTACCAGCTGTTGTCTTCTTGTCAATCCTTGGGCAGTTTCAGTGACCAGTGGTTGAGTGCAAGGCTTCTCAGCAGTGTATGTGAATTTCTTTCTAAAGTGAAGGAGATCTCTGTACATCACTGAATCTCTTTCCTTTCACAGTAAGAGGCTATGTGAAGACCAAGTTTTCCTTTGAGAACCATTCCATCTACAAAGACTTTGGTGATGTGAAAGAACTTTACAAGCCCGATGATACCATTGGAGCTGGGACAGGCCTTGGTCCAGGTGCTACCCCTGGCAAAGACAGAGGACCCTCCACTCTCTGGATTAAATGCTGCCCCATCTCCAAGGGGAAATCTCCAGCCCTGAAGCTGTCCAGCATCTTTTCAGATGCTTCAATACCAGGTGCTGTCTGGGCCCCATAAGACTGTGAGGTCACTTGGGAACTTCTGTTTCCAGAGGCTGCAGCCAGAAGTTCCCAGCAAAGAGCAGATGCTGGAGCGCCTCCTGTTGGAGCAGTTCTTGACTACCCAGTCCTGGGAGATCCAGAAGTGGGTGTGCTCACAGTGACCTCACAGTGGTGAGGTGGCTGTGACTCTAGTAAAGAGCTTGAAGGGTGAACTCCAGAGGCTGTGGCAGTGAGTAAAGAGGGTATTGGGATCTAGGTTCCTCTTGAGGCATTCTCATGCCTTATCTACACTGCTGGGTGCTTCTCAGTGTCCTGGATGGTACAAATGGTTCTGTACTTGTACTTTGTACTTGACTATTAACCGTAATGTAGGTAGTTTGAACCTGCTAAGTGACACTATTGGAAGAAAGATCTTGTCCTTTGCTTTCCATGAAGCTTATTGCTAAGAAAAACCCAAAGAGCTCCTCTGTTCATGGTGGTGAGCACCATGGTGTGAGTTGGAAGGAATCCTTCTACACCTGCTTTGTTTTAGGTTTTTTGTATGTGTTAGTAACTGTCTGCACTCTAGCTGTTAGAAATTGTATATACTGTCTCTGGTTCCATTCTAACTTAACACTAGAATATTTGCATTTGTTTACATTTTTGTTGCTAGACTTTCCAATTGAAACCTAGTATTAGGGGTCCTCCTTGAATGTCTTACAGGCCTGGTTAAGTGCCAACAGTTGGCTTCTCTTGTGATATTTCCATCAAGAGCTGGAAGTACCTGCTGTATGAGAAAATGAAGCTTGCTGTCATTGTCCGCATTACCATTTCCAAAGAACCATAGTTTGATATAGAAGATTCACTTCATGATTTTAGGTATCATAAATCAATATCCTTCAGTAACTAATGATATATGGTCTTTAGATCAGCAGCCAAGTTCTCTGACAGGAGACCTGACCTAAGGAGGTGGAATCTGCAAGCTACCAAGTGAGGGAGGGAGAGGCCAGTCTTGAAGTGGTGCCTCAGGAGCTGGGACTTTAGAATTCAGCCTCAGGACCAGAGGAACAACTGAGCCACATCATCAAAAGAGAGTCAGTTATTATTCATGGTTGTATTGGGGGCCTTAGAGAAAGTTATGGTTCCTGGCTTTCTAATTTGAAAGTGTGTTCGGATTGAAATGTCCTTCAAGATTTTGGGAGCAAGATGATGTCCGCGAGTCACCCTGATTAAGAGACTAAGTGTGTTTATTTCATCTTTATATGTGCATTAGACCATTTGGATTTGGGACCTGAGGAAGGAGAGGAGGTAGTATTTGGGTGAATCTCTTTGAGATGTTTGAGGGACTTGGACTTTGTGATGCAAGTACGAATCTTGAAATTGTGCATGGAAGTATCAGTTCTAATATGTCTTTTAAAAAAAATTAATGCCCTCTATGAATTGACTGAGCAGGACATCTAAATTCTCAAAACTTCTTGTTTCTTACTTCAGTCATGGCTACTCCACAGCTTCATTCCAGACCTGAGGAAAGCCTCATCAGCAACCAGTCCTCTGAAGGTTCCCTTCTTCAAGCGTCATCTCAGTTGAGGGAAGCTCCTCACCTCTGAACCTGTTTTCATCATTCACCATACTCGGGAGGATTGAAATGAGTATATGTATAGAAGTACAGTGGGCAAAAAGGACCTTGATAGGCTAACAGAAACAATACACATCAAGAGGACCTTGAATTTCAGTATTTCTCTCAGACTTTCTCAACGGAGAATATATTCATAAATAATTTTTTTAGAAGACATCATCTTTATTTTAGAAATTTGGCTTCTACCCAAGAATCAGTTGCTAAGTTATGTAAAGATGGTAAAAATGATCACTAGATAATCTTTTAACTCACTACAAAAGATATAAACATTCAAGATTCCCAACTGAAACTTTCAGTCCTTCCAAAAAGGCAATCAAGGTTCTTCATCACTCGTAAATATAAGGCATTTGAGCTGACATATCAGTAAGTAAAGGAAGGACCTCAGTAATGAGTTTCTCAAAAGAAAAGCAAAATCTATTTAATTGCCATTTGAAATAGGGGAATCTAGGCCCTAAACACAGGTGGAAAAGACCTCTGATTAGACAAAAGGAGAAGGAAGCAAGTCAGTGTAGGAGACCTTTACTAACATTAAGAATGAAGAGCCAGAGTGGAGTGAGATCTGGGTCCTGTGGTGAGAATTCATATACCTAGGGCAGACAGTGGCCAAGACACAGGGACGTCACTGAGGAATGCCTAGGTGTGAATAGAGCAGCTGCATTGTGGACAAGCGAGGTGGCCATGTCTGACTTCTATCCCCTACATAAAGGGGAACTCTCTCCATCAATAACAACCAAAGCAGCAAATAGATAGCTGCTCAGTCAGATATGACACTGCCCCTCCACCTCTTTCTGTGATTCAGGTCTAATATTTGTTGATGACTCACAGACTTTACTCACAGTTGTGAGGTTTATTAGGGAAATAAATTAGACAGTGAGAAGGCAAAGAACATCACTCAGTGTAAATTCAAGTTTAGACTGGCATCCCCAAATCAGATTAACAACAAAACACTGTTTTTCAATTTGTGAAAGTCCTGGTTTCAGTTCAGCAGCACAAATCATTTTATTTTAATTTTTGGATTCATCAATCATAGAGCAAGTATTCCTTATAGTGTTACAAGTCAGCTTTTCCTCCAGTCATCAGGCAAGAAAATTTTTTAAAATTTATTCATTTATTTCAGTGAACATTTACAGAGATTTTGGATTTCCATCCATTCATTGTTGCACTTTTCTCCCCCCCTCACAGTTCACTCTTCTCCTTAAAGCAAAAGAAAAACTCCCTCATTGGTATATAATCCCTCCACACCCCTCCCCCCCCCAAGTATACTCCACTCTGCAACCCTCATTCCGAACTCTTATGATAATCATAATGCCCTAAAATATATTGGCAAGCAAAACCTTTAACTATGGTCAGCACAAACACAAGCAGCCATAGGTTGCACCTTGCCATTGTCTGTTCACAGAAGTGCCACAGTCTCTTCACAATCTCAGTGTAGAAGATTCTCTCTCTCTCTCATATTGGTCTCACACCTTTTTTTTGTTGGTTTTTATTTTTTAAAATAAAATTTTTCTTTTACACTGGTTTACATTTTTTTTCCACACTAGACCTTTCACATTTCCTTTATCCCTCCCTCCTCCTGCCATCAAATTGTGTGACCCTGTGATTACCTGCCCTGCTCCCACCCTCCCCTCGTGGGTCTTCCTATACGTTTTATTAGTTACCCCTCTCTTCCTACAATTATGGTTTTATACAATATTACCTTACAGAAATGAGTTGGTTCACTTAGTTTAATGCTTTCCGGTTACTTCCAAGTTAGATAGGGATTTTCAAAATCATTGCTTCTGTATGCTACATAGTATTCTATCATTTGAGTGTACTGTATTTTCTCAATTCATTAGAGTTCAGTTGGACTTTTGGGCTGTTTCCATGTTTTTGCAATGATGAATAATACTGCTGTGAACATTGGTGTACAAATCTCCATGTGGGCCTCAGTTGTAGGTATCTCAGGGTATATTCCAAGGAGTGGAATAGCTGGATCATATGGAATTTCTATGGTCAGCTTTTGAGGAAGCACCAAACTGCCTTGCAGAGTGGTTGTACTGTTTTACAATCCCACCAACAATGTATAAGAGTTCCTATCTCTACACGCCCTCTCCAATATTTATTACTGGCTCTTCTGTTAAACTGTCAGTGCTACTGGGGTAAAATGGTCTCTCATTGGGGTTTTGATTTGCATCTTTCTTACTATTGACAGTGGTTTTGAGCATTTCTTCATGTGTCTGTTGACCATCGGAATATCTTCTCCTGGGAAAAGTTTTTCCATGTCTTTTGCTCATTGTGTAATTATGTTAACAGTCTTTTTCTTATGTAGTCCTTGGAAATGGAATCGCCAAATGTTTTTTTCTCGAGTCATTAAGGTTTCTTTTCACTCTATTGGGAAAGTTTTGTGTGTGCAGATGGATTTAATCTTTAGAAGGTCCCGTTTGTCAATTTTATTCTCTCCAGATTGTGCATTTCTAGCTGTATTTGTCAGTCTCTTTATACTATAGACTAGGCCGTCTAAGCTTGATTCCAGTTTTCTCTTATGAAATTTTTGGGTTTGAGCTTTACTCCCAGGTGTCTGATCCACCTTGAGTTGATTTTTGTGAGTGGTGTGAGATGTGGATCTTGTTTCAGCTTTCTTCAGGTGGTTGTTATTATGTGCCATCAAGTCACCTGCCACTTATTGTGACCCTATGTATAATAGCTCTGAAGCCTGCCATGTCCCGAGCTGATCTCACTGACTATGACACACCTACCCTCATTGCCTTAGTAACTGTATCAATCCCTCTCATCTGGCGTCTTCCTCTCCTGCACTATCCCTCCACCCTTCTGAGCAGTCCACTTTTGCCAGCACCATTTGTTGAAGGGGTTTCCATTTCTTTATTTGATAGGCTTTATTTGCTTTCTCTCATACTGCTCTCATATAAACTCTCTTTCTCATATTGGTTCCACAACTGTTGATGATTTGCAAAACCAGGTATCCACAGTTAAGGCAGCTGGAGACTATGTCCTCGTCCTCCCCCCCCCCCACCGCAATGAAGAGGGGGAAGTAAATTTTTAGGGTTTCTGACACTACAGTAGTTCCTAAATGTTTAAAACAGACATGGAATTTTCCCCAGAGCTGACAAAGAGAGAAAAGTGTCTTGTGAAGCTAGTGCTTAAATCTGAACTTCTAGCTTCCTAAAGTGGGAGAGAATAAATTTCTGTTCCTTATAGCAATCCACTGGTCTGTCCTACAAATATAAAAAGCCCATCGCCCCTGCATTTCCTCTTGTGCATTTACAATCTCTCATTTCTTGCCTTTTTCCAACTTTCTCTTGCCATCCTGGGTATCCACTGATTTGATTTCTGTCACCATAGATTAGTTTGCATTTTCTAGGATTTTATGAAAACGAACTCATACTGTATGTTCTCTTTGTTCTTCTGCAAGTATTTGTTCTCATTGATTCTTTAACTATTTTATCACTCTCTGTCACAGATTGATGATAGTGTACCTGGAGTCATCTTATTTATATATCTTGTGCTGAGGGTTCATTCAGCCTGTATGTGAGTTTATAGTTTTCAGTAGAGGTGGACTATTTATTTTGATCTTTATTTGTTCTACACTTTCTTCCCCACCCCCAAAACCTTCCTCCTGATTCATAGAATCACTGTGAGATATTGTGCATTCCTCTGCTGTACCTTGATGAATGCTTTGAATTAAAAGTACAGTGCTTCATAAGCAGATAACGCAGCACAAGGGATCTGTAAATCTGACTTTTCTCTCTTTCATGATGAGAAATAGTTGAGGACTAAGATTTTAAAAAACTTTAACAGCTTATTCAGGGTCATAGATCAGAAGGCAGTAGGATTTCCTCTTTTGAGTCACTGTATAGAAAGGAATTGGAAGACACAGAAGAATTTCATGAAACAACATATGAGCAAGAGCCTATGGTGATGAAAGAAGAAGTTCAGGCTGCTTTGAAGGAAATGG
>NW_006400327.1:0-18675 GCF_000299155.1 Elephantulus edwardii | reverse complement strand
TGTGATTGGCACAGGACAGAGCAGAGTTTAGGGCTGTTGTACATAGGCTCGCTATGAGTCGCAAGCGACTCGACGGCACATAACAACAACAACAAGTCTTCATAGCTCAAGAGTCAGTCTCGTGATTGTCTAGTCAGAACAGAGTCAAAGCTGAGTCTCCATCAGGTTTTTTGAAACTTTAAATCGCATGGGATTTTCTTCCTGTGGAGTCTCTGGTGGATTTGAACAACCAGAGATGTAGCACCTGTGACTTGGCAGCATAGTTCCCTACAGAGTAGGTCAGCCAAGCTCCATCGACTTAATTTTTGTTGTTATAAACTGTCTTGTTAGAACTGACTCATAGCTGACCCCCCCCCAGTGGATTTTCAGTCAGTAAATCTCAGGGGAGAGAGTTGCCCATCTTTTTCTCTAGAGCAGCTAATATATTTGAATTGCTTTCCTTTGAGTTGACAGTGTACTTGTTTAGCACTGACCCACCCAAGATCTTTCATTTAGAGGATATGTGTTGTTACTGTTAGGTGTTATCGAGTCAAGTATGGCCCATAGTGATCTTATGAACAGCAGTTTTGAACCATGCTCTATCCTGCACTATCCTCACATTTCCTGACACGCAAGAGCCCATTGCAGCAGTCACCGTCTCAATCAACCTAGTCGAGGGTCGGTCACCGCCCCTCCACCCTTCGAGCATAAGGACCCTCTGCAAGTAATAGCCCCTCTTAGCAACATGTCCAAATTATATGAGGTGAAGCTTCGTGAGTCTTGCCTCCAAAGAGCACCCCAGCTGCAGCCTCTCGAAAGCATATCTCTTCTTTTGGCTGTCCAAGGGATGTTCAGTGCTGTTCTCCAACTTCACAGCCCAAGGCCTCAATTCTTTTTCTGTCATCTTTATTCATTGTCCAGCTCTCAGATGGACAGCAAATGATCAGAAAGACCTTTGCCTGAATGAGAAGTATCTTAGTCCTCAAGTGATATAATTACTCTTCAATAGTTTGCAGAGATCCCAAACTGCAGATTTTCCCAGTGCAATGTATCTCCTTATTTCCTGACTGCTGCTACCAAGTGTGTTAATTGTGAATCTAAGCAGAATGAAGCTGTTGACAGTTTCAGTCCCTTCTCCATCCATCACAATGTTGCCTAAAGGTCCAGTGGTAAGAATCTTTGTGTTGTTGACATTGAGATGTAATCCATATTGAATGCTGCATTCCTTGATCTTCTGCAACAAATGCTACAAGTCCTTCTCACTTCCTGCAAGCAAGTTGTGTCACCTGCATAATGAAGGTTATTGATGAGACTCCCTCCAATATGTGAGGGTTACCTTATTCATGACAACAACTCATCTATTGAATGAATGTTTTAAGTCAGAACTCTTGGGAAATTACAGGATGTGTTGCCCTATCTCTGTACACCAATCTTGTCTCTAGATGAGACTTAAAGTCAACTTCTGTATTGATTATATTCTCTTATACAGATTTGCACTGCCATCAAATTCCTTTTTTTCATTTGTTTTTTATCTTGGAATTTCTAGATTTCACATAAATATTGGGAATGTCAAATGTGGAGAGGTTCAAAAACCTACTTCCAGTATGTTCTCTATTCAACAGGACGAGTTTGCCCTTAGAAGCATACATCTTAAAACCATACAAGTAAAGACCTGAATGTTTTCTACTAAGTACGAGAAATACTGCAGTAGGAACTGAAGTTTTACTTTTGGCCTCTTCTTCCATTAATTTTCTCCCAGGGTTTTTTAGATCTTCTGATGTTTAGGCTCCTTTGGCACATTCATTCCTTCTCACTTTTGATCTAGGCAGCATCAAGTACCTTCTTTAGCACCATGTTAAAGGTCATGACATTGAATTTTTACCAGGAACAGTGAGGCAGTTATATTCTACTCAGAAAGAACACTTACAAACCTCATGCTGGAGACCACTGGGAAAATGGTTTCAGGAGATGAGGGCATGGTTTACCCTGGGGAAGGAGGTGGAAGGGCTTGGACTTTTTAGGTGACATTTTTATTCTTTTATAGGCACAAGTTCACCCTGAAATGCTCAGAGTAGACACTCCTTAATAACACAAATGGAAACTAGGGTGAGTGGAAGCTAGGAGAGGTAGAGCAAGAAATTCCCTGCATTCAATTTTTGGAGTTGTAGTTGTTGCACTGCATACAATAACTCCTCCAATCTTCACATCATTCTTATAATTAGAGATGCTGTCATGTATTAAACATGATCAAAGTGTCAGATCAAGATAGTCTTTCCCTGTTCTGTCCTTCATGAGTGCTGAATGAGGATACAACTCAGTGTAGCTGGCTTGGAGTCTCTGCTCTTTTTCCACAGATAACAACACTGCCTCTCCCAAACATGGGTGAGCTTTAGTCATGACCTTAGCCCCAGGTCACAGATGGTCTGCAGAGCCTTCTGTCTACCTTGTCAGACTCTACTTTTCCTCTTTTCCATCATATTTCTTGGCATCTTGTGAGGACTAGTTTGACACACTCCATGTTCTTCTAAGATGCATGTCCTGTTACAGGGTCCAGAGCCTTCGTGATTCCTTCATTTTTGTGTAGTCAGATCTTTGAAAGACTCTCGTGCACTCCCAGTTTTCCTCATTCATTCAGAAACAAAAGGTGATCTCTCACTTTGCCAGCCACTGTCAGTCCCAAACCTGACCCAGCTAATTCAGATGAATGGGAAAGACTATGAGAAGATACCAGCTCTCACCTGCATGAGTCACTTTTCATTTGTTCTGAGACATTTCTGACCTTCCCTTGTTAAGGCAGGTATGGCAGTTGATGGGTATTCTTTTTCTGTCCATTCTTAAGTTATAACAGACATGGCCTTCACCAGATCTATTGTAATATTGATGGTGGATCACTGTTTGTAGAGCTATTGTCACATGTATTTAAAAGTTGAAGAGGAGGGAGCTCTGGTGGCCTAGTGGCAAGATGCTGCACTGTAATCCCAGAGGTATGCGGTTCAAATCCACCAGATGCTCTGCTGGAGAAGGAGGAGGCAATCTCCTCCTGTACCAGTCAGATCTGATTTGACTGTACACGTAAAAAAAAAAAAAAAGAGAAGAAAAAAAAAGTTGAAGAGCGTCTCCTATCTGCTGTCTTCAGTCTGTTCCATAAGTTGTAATATATCTTCTTCAGTGAGAATTAAGTTTGATATAGACAGATAAAAATACATGTAAAATTCCATTAAAAGAAAGTTTACATAATACCCATAATTATATTTATGGGAAAAACTGTTCAAAGTAGTCTTTTATTGTAATTTTAATGAACAGTAACCAACTGTGTATAATAAAACAATGCAAAAAGTAGAAAAAGTGCTTTATCTAGTCTCTTTCATTAAGCAATGTTGTCGTCGTTATGTGCTATTGAGTGGACTACCATTCATAGCCATTCTGTGAACTACAGAACCTTGCCACTTCTTGCAACATCTTCACAATGTACACCATAATCCAGCCCATTGTTGCAGATGATGTGTCAGTCCATCTCCTTGATGGGCATCCTCTTTTTGGTTGAGGCCCTGCCTTTCCTAGCATGATGTATTTTTCCAGGGATTAGTCCCATCTTGATGTCGTGAACAAAGCATGTGAGATGAGGTTTCACCATCTTAGTCTCTAAGAAGCACCTTGTTTGGATTTCCTCCAAATCAAAGGAGGACTGTTTTGTTGGCAGGCCACGGGATAGCTATTCCGTACTCTTCCCCAGCACTGTAGTTCAAAGGTGTGATCTCTCCATTGGTCTTCTTTGTTGATTGTCTAACTTTGAAATTCATAGGAAACAATTGAAAATTCTGTCACTTTTTTCAGGTGTACCTTAATCTTTAAACTGACATCCTTGTTCTTTAGCACTTGCATGAGCAGATTTTTCTAATATAATGAGTCTTGTTATTTGTTGACTTGTGCTCCCAACCACATTGATTGTGGATCTAAATAAAGTTAAATCTTTGACAACATCAATCCACTATTTATAATTTGGTCACTAGTATTGGGCTAGAATTCAGGTGGGGAAGTCGTCTGGAGCAGCTGGATTCTTATAGAGGTTGGTTTTCTCATTCTGGTGAGACTTAGGGTGGAATGTTTACTGGCCTATGGGTGTGAGTTGATAGTATTTTACAACTCTATGGCACTTAACAACCAACTAGGAGAGCTCTGTTTGCCTATTGGATAGAATGCTATGCTACCAAGCCAAAGGTGGGTGATTTTAATCTGTGGTCCTCAAGCCTGGTTTTAGTTGTTTTTGGTCAAACATTCTTCTAAGTGATATAGCATTAGTTGGTCCATTTGCTGTACAAAGGTAACTCGTGGTTGCTGTGGTGCTGAACACTGTGACACTGATGTGTCTAATGTGATGATTACCCATGGTGGACAATGTTTTGTGAAGCTCCCCAATTAAAACAAGCAAGGAAGCAGGACTGGCATCCACTTCCAAAATAGCTTGCCTCTGGAAACTCTACAAACTTCGAGACATGATGAAAGTTACACAAGTGTTCAAGTCTTTTGTTCATAGGGTCAGTATGAGTCGTCTATGACTCAATGACACTTAACAACAACATATAGAGAGCTCTGTTGGCCTAATGGACAGAAAGTTATGCTACCAAGCCAAATATAGGTGATTTTAATCTAGGCCACCTAGGCCTGGTTTTAATTGTTTTTGGACAAACATTCTTCTAAGTGGTATAGCACTGTCAGTCCATGTGCTTTAGAGGGGAAGCTCATAGTTGCTGTGATACTAAACACTGTGACACTGATGTGTCTAACGTGATAATGGCTACCCATTGTGGGCAGCATTTGATGGAGCTCCCAGATTAAAACAGGCTTGGAAGCAGGACTGGAATCCACTTCCAAAAAAGCTTGCCTCTAGAAACTCTATAAACTTGGAGAAGCAATGAAGATTGTACAAGTGTTCAGGTCTTTTGTTCATAGGGTTGCTATGAGTCGTCTATGACTTGACGGCACATAACAACAAAAACATCACGATGTTGCCTATTGATTCAGTGTTGAGGATTTTTATTGCTTTGATGTTGTGATGCAATCCATATTAAAGCTATCACGTTTGATCTTCTGCAAAAAGAACTTCAAGTCTTCTTCATTTTCTGCATATATGGTTGTGTCATCAGCGTGGTCCATGTTGTGGATGAGTTTTACACTAGTCCTAATACCACTTTATTTCCATTAAGCAGCAACAACAATTACTTCATAAAATTGTAAGAAACCTGTACTTGTTCTGTTGTAAAATATCATACCCTTTATCTTCTACACACTTTCTACAGAATTACAACTGTCAAACAAGAATTAGCTGCCAATCAACAGGTGCTTCTATGAGTCTTTCCAGAGGTGGTGATGGTGGTGGTTGTTAGGTGGCTTTGCATCAAGTACTACTCTTGCTAACCCTGTGAACAACAGAGCTGAATCCTGTCCTTTCTCGTGTAATCTTCAACATCCCTGACACGCTTGAGTCTATTTCTACTGTCACTGTGTCTGTACATTGCATTGAGGCCCTTCCTTTCTTTCAGTAACTCTCCATCATTCCAAACATGATATCCCTCTCCAAGGAATAGCCTCTCCTAGTAACAAGCCCAAGTATGTGATTTGAAGCTTTGTCATCCAGAGGTACTTCAGGATAAAGACCTGGTCTGCGTCAGGTAAATCAGAAATTTCAAACCCACTTGATTGTACAGAACAACAATAATAGTTCACAGTTCCACAATCCTTTGTGTTGGTAGAGCAACAACTTACTGCTGAATAGTTCATGTTGTTGTTATCATGTGCTTTTGAGTCACTTGTGTCTCATATTGACCCTATGTACAACACCCCTACATCCTGCTCTATCCTATGCCAATCTTATTGTCTCTGATACACCTACCTCTATTACCATGGTCACTGAATCAATCCAACTCACCAAGTGTATTCTCTCTTGCACTGTCCCTCCGGCCTCTGAAGCATGACGTCCCTTTACACCAACTGATCGCACCTTGCAGCATAGCTATAGTATGTTAGACAAAGCTTCAGAATCCTTGCCTCCAAGGAGCTACCTGGCTTACCCCTCTCCAGGATGAACTTGTTTGTTCTCTTAGCAGTCCAGGGTATACTCAATACTCTTCTCCAGCACCATAGCTCAAAGGCATCAATTATTCTATCATCAAACAGATATGTCTCAGTAAAGGTGCAAGCACAATGCTCTTTGGAAGCAAGGATGGTGAGGTTTTATTTCTTATACTTTGGACATGTTGCTAGGAGAGGCCTTTGCTTAGAAAGTGAGATCACGCTGGATAGGTGTAGGGTTAGTGAAAGACAGGAAGGCTGCCAAAGACCTACATTGACATTATGACTGCAGAAGTGGACTGAAGTGTATCAGAAATGCTGAAGATCATACAGGATGGGACAAAATTCACATGTGAGGTTGATAGTGTTGATATGAGTTATAGACAACTTAAAGACACCTAACAACAACAGATTGCTCATATCAGTGCGATTACATAATATTTGATCTTTGGTGGTATGGTTTCTCTGGAATTGTGATCGATGGTTTGAATCTGCCAATGATGCCTCAGTAGGAATGTAGTCCGTATCTTCTTGTGAGATTTCCAGCCTTGGAATCTTCCTGGATAGTAAGCTGTGAGGTATCTCCATCTTGACAGTAGTGAGTTGTCTGGTGTGGTTTTTTTATGATTGATTTATTTCAATCACTGCAGTGATTGCAGGGCTTATCCATGTTATAGAATGTATGTGGACTTCAGGTTTTGTTTCAGCAATATCCCATTTTAAGTAAGTACAGTGCTTATTGTGTGTTTACTGAGTGTTTCAGTGAACATTGGTCACCATATGCCTTACTGTTAGCAGTCAAACAAACTTGCAAATACTATATAGCTGAATGGATTCCCATCTGCTCTTTCTTTCTCTCCTACCCCCATTTCACCTGCTGATGTGGCTCCATTTGATCATACCTTAACCCAGGCTGTAGAGAGTCATGTAGACCAGCCTGCCTGCATAGGCAAAGGAAAGCCACAGTAGTTTGTCCAGTGGGAAAAATACAGGAAGAAAAGTGTAGTCTACTATGATTAATTAGGTTGCCCATACAGGTTACTCTGCATAAAAAAGGTTGTGGCAACAGCACTGCGTGGCTGATTGTTGCACATCATAATGAACAGGAAAACCAAAAGCACCGTAAGATAACTAGTGCATCTTACTGGTCTAGATTGGAACGAAGCGCAGACATCCATTTTGGTCCTTTCTTCCTCTTCCATCTTTGTAATGACCGTTTGCATTCTTCCTGGATGATACATTTGACATCCTCCCACAACTCATCTGGTCTTTGCTCATTAGTGTTCAAGGCCTCAAACCTGTTCCTGAGATGATTCTGAAATTCAGGTGGGATGAAATCAAAGTCATATTTTGGCTCCTGTGGATTTGGTTTAATTTTCCTTAGTTTCAGCTTGAACTTGCGTATGTGGTCTGTTCCACAATCAGCTCCTGGCCTAGTGTTCACAGCTGATATTGAGCTTCTCCAGCAGTTTTTTCTGCAGATGTAATGGTGTAGACACTAACAGAAAAAGGGAAGTTTGTATTTACTCAAGGGGCCCTTGCTATAAAGCCCTTCTGAAAATCAACCATTAAAAATGTCATGGAGAATAATTCTACTCTAACACACAAAGGGTTAACATAAGTCAGAATTAATTGAAGAGCTAATGGTTTCAGTTGTATTATAAAGGTCTGATAATTAGAATAGAAAGATCATTGTGATGCTGATTTGAGAACAGATGCACGGATCGGTGGATTTGAAAAGGGAGCCAAGGAAGATCAAGTGATCTGTACTAGAAATGTAATTTGTTCTTATATTAATAGGGAAATAATCCGTAGGAACTAGTCATTCTTGAATGAGCAATGTGGGAAAACTGTGGGACAAAAATGTCTTAGATTTTTTATGTGTTATACTCCAATAAGGAAGCTCTGGTGGCTTACTGGGTAGATAGTCTCCTGCTAAATCCAAAGGCAAGTGGTTAGAATCCTCCAGCTGCTCAGAGGGAGAAAGATGGGCACTTTGCTCCCCTATGAATTACAGCCTTAGAACATCTACCAGGAGGTCAGCCGTGATTCGGTCTGACTGTATGGCGAAGAGTTGACTTTTATATCAAAATATGGACTCATGATATAGCACAAGGCTGATATTGAAGCTCCTCAGCAGCTCTGAGGGAGAAAGACCTATAAATATTGCTTGGAAGGAGAAGTGGCATCCACTTCGGTAATAGCTTGCCTTGGGAAATGCTATGAACATGGAGAGAGGATGAAAGGTACCCAAACATCAAGGACTCTCTTTCATAGGGTCGCTATGAGTTGCCTGTGACTGGACGGCACTTAAGAACAACAACAATATAAATATTGCAGCTAAGCAAATGCTTTTGCACAGTTTTGCTCTTATCACTTGGAGTTTATAAGAGTAAGAATAAACTAGATGGCAGCCAATGGCACACTGAAATACAACTCTAAAAAACATAAACTAGGAAAATAAAAATGTATATTTAATTGAGGATTGAATGAGGAGAGAAATTTAAATGAAATATGTATATTAAACACATATAAGGGGAAATAATAGGAAAGATTAAGGTTTCACTGTATTGAAAAAAAATCAAGATACCTCTGCATATAAAAACTACACACATTTGTATAAAAGTGTTTATGAATCTTACAGATTATAGATTATTTGAATAGCATATAGGAAAGAATTAAGATTGAAAATTACTTTTTCAATGAAAAATTGAGAGAGGTCATCAAGCATGTAAAGAAAACAGTAGTTTCATATTTGAATACCTAAGAAACTTAAGTTAAAACAATTAAAAACACATTTTCACCTAACCAAATTGTAAATATTGAAATTAAAAACTCTGGATACTTATCTGTTGTTGTTGTTATGTGCCGTTGAGTCGCTTGCAACTCATAGCGACCCTATGTACAATAGCCCTAAACCCTGCTCTGTCCTGTGCCAATCTCACTGTCTCCAACACAGCCATCCCTATTACCTCAGTCACTGAATCAATCCACCTCCTAGAGGGCCTTCCCCTCCTGTGCTGTCCTTCCATCCTCTCAAGCATGATGGTCTTCTCCAAGGACCGGTTGGTCCCTCCTTACAACATGACCAAACTGTGTCAGACGAAGCCTCAGAATCTTTGCCTCCAAGGAGCAGCCCGATTTAACCCTCTCCAGGGTGAGGCTGTTTGTTTTCTTAGCAGCCCATGGTACCCTCAATACTCTTCTCCAACACAAAAGCTCAAAGGCATCAATTCTTTTTCTATCCTCCTTAGTTATTGTTCAACTCTCTGATGCATAACAAGTGATTGCAAAGACCATGGCCTGTATCAGATGCACCTTAGTCTACAGAGAGACACCATTGCTCTTCAGTATTTTAGTGAGGTCCCTAACAGCAGACTTTCCCATCACAATACATCTTTTCATTTCCTGGCTGCTGGTGCCAAGACTGTTGACTGTGGAACAAAGCCGACTACATCTGTGAACAATCTCAATCTCTTCACCATCCATCCTGATGCCAGTGGTGAGAATCTTTGTCTTCTTGCTCAATCCATATCGGAGGCTGCAGTCCTTGACCCTCTGCAGCAAGCACTTCAGATGCTCCTCATTTTCAGCAAACAGGGTTGCGTCATCTGCATAACGTAGATTGTTGATAGATCTTCCACCAGTCCTGACGCTGCATTTCTCCTCATAGAGCCCAGCCTCCGGATAATCTGTTCTGCATACAGGTTGAAAAGTATGGAGATAGGACACATCCCTGGCATACACCTTTCCCAATTTTGAACCATGCAGTGTTTCCCTTCTCTGTTCTGAGAACTGCCTCTTGGTCCAAGTATAGGTTTCGCATTAGCACGATCAAGTGTTCTGGGATTCCCATTCTTCTCAGAGTCAGCCACAGTTTGTTATGATCCACACAGTCAAATGCCTTTGCATAATCAATGAAGCACAGATATACATTCCTCTGGTACTCCTGGCTGAAAGCAGGGAGTTCACTTATCTAGTGAACACTTATTCCACAAGATGGCAAAGTCGTTCCAGAAACTGGCTGACAGTAGGTATTTGGAACTTGAAGCCTTTAATGAGGAGACCATTAGAACACTCAGGTACAAACTGAAAGGTCAGACTTGAGTTCAAGAAACAAAGCCTCCAAAAAATGCCTAGTTATCTACTTGTGAAGAACTCAGCTGCTGAAAACCCTGTGGAGCGAAGTTCACTCTGACTCATGAGGAGTGTCCTGAACAGGAGTAAAGTGAACAGCAGATGGAAACTGGTATCTAGAGCCTCACCGCACCCAGACGGGGAAACGGCCGTTTCTTTGACAGGAACCTAGCTTAAGATATTGATCAGAAATGCAGAGAAAAACCAGAGAAGAGAAATGGCTTATTATGCCATTATTTACACTACTAATACCATGGGACATTAATTTTGAACACTTTAAGAATTTGTAAAAGATTATGTGTAATACATTTCCAAGATGGGTCATTTTTCAACCCTTAGAAAAAATGCTTATAAACACTCCTTCAAAGCAAGAGAAAAGACCTTTGACATTGAAAAGGAGTGTTTCGATTAGCAAGTTCAGGCCTAGGTCTTAAGCATTGTCAGCTTTGAAAGACACTGACATGTGAAAGAAAGGTAATGAGTTATTTTACATCTCTGTGTAGTAAAAGAGTGGACAAACGTATGATACTGAGTTCTACCGTCAACAAAGAAATCTAAAGTGTGCATCATTCTGTAGTGATACTAACTAAAACCAGCATTAGGATAAGAAATATATATATATATTTTTTTTTAAGAAATATATTTTAATCTTTCCTAGGAGTTAACAATAGATATGGATGTTGGATTAAACCACACGCTAAAGTATTCACTCTTGTACCATAGCTTCACAACAGTAAAACTTTCTGATAGTGAAATGACACATTATGATATATGAAGAATTGTTGGATTATTTGTGATTGTAAGAATGTCCATAAGATTTATGAATGGAATAGTTACTTTTTGTTATGTAAGGCTTAATAAAGAACTGTATTTGCAGTACAGTACTATGTGTTTTATTTCTAGGGGAGCTAAGAAAATTCACATGCACCCTTTTTTTGTTTTTCAGTAATTCTCCTAGCTCAAAAGTGGAAAACTTAATCTGGAATTCACAGTAGTACATTTAGTGCCAGGCCATCAGTCTGCATGTTGGTTTTTATCCTTTTCCTCATTGATATCTTCTTATTTAAAATAATTGATGCTCTTTATTTGGCATATGAAGGAGAAATCAGGTTATAAAATTGACTGCAATGTTTCAGATCTTTCTTCTTTTAGGAGACAGATAGGAAAAAGACAAAGACAATATAAACTTGGAAACCTGTTGGAACCAGGAGCCTCCAGATGGCCCATTGTCACAACTCAGGAGAGACCCCTCCTCAGGGGTCTTTGAAGTGGTTTCTTTTGTGAAAATGAACAATGATGATTTGGAGGAGATTATTTTCCTAAGACAGAGAGTCACCTGGAAAGTGAGGAGAGAAAGGAGTGTTTTCTCCTCAGAAAAGGGTTTCTGGGAAACAGCTAGACCAGCATTTACCTGTTTCTTACCTGTGATACCTGTTTGACCTGTTATTCAAGGGGAAGCAAAAGGCTCCCAAGAAGTACCAGCCTAGACCTTGGATGACCTAGAAGCTCCCTGCCTGCAGAGAGTGTGGGAAAACTCTCTATGTTCTAAATCCTGAGCTCATGTTTGATCAGACAACTCACACAGGAAAGGCATATTTTCACTGCCCCCTGCAAGAAATAATTTCTGCAGAGTTCAGAAGTTATGAAGTATCAAAATCCACACAGGGGAGAAGCCTTGTAAGCATGATCACTGTGGGAAAGGCTTCAGAGACTTTTCTGGATTACTCCACCATACGATAATTCACACAGACAAGAAACTCTATAAATGCCCCCTCTGTGAAAAGAGTTTCCTCCACTTTAATAGATAACAGTGGTTCCACACAGGGGAAATACCCTTTGAAATATCCTGTGAAAAAAGTTTCGCTTACGGGACCACCTTAAATGTACACCAGTGGGTCCACACAGGAGGGGAGCCCTATAAATGTCTTCTCTGTGAGAAAACTTACATTTGGAGGTCTGTCTTTAATAGACAGCAATGGATCCACACAGGATAGAAACACGATATATGTTTTGTCTGTGTCGTTTGAAGGTCCACTTTAAATACATGGCAGGGACTGCACACAGGTGGAAAACCTTGTAAATGTTATATAAAGAGAGTTTCATTCTCTTTAGAAAACACCTGTATTTCCACACAGGAGAGAAACCTTATAAATGTCCTGTATGTGAGAAGAGTTTCATTCAGAGGTGCAGCTTAAGTAGACAGCACCAGGTCCACACATAGGAGAAACCCTGTAAATGTCCTCTCTGAGAAAAGTTTCATTGAGAGCTGCAGCTCTTTTTAGTGTCCACTGATTCCACACGGAAGAGAAATCATATAAATGTCTTCTCTGTGAAAAGAATTTAATTCATCATTATGTCTAACTTTATTAGACATCAGAGGGTCTACACAATAGAGAAACCTTATAAATGTGCTTGCTGTGGGAAAAGTGCCAGCAGGAGCTCAAGTTTTTTGGGTTTTGTTTTGTTTTGAAATTTTTTTTTAAATTCCTTTACTAGTATACAATTCACCCATTCCTTTCCTCCAACCCCCCCACCCCGAGTATACTTCTCTATGCAACCTTAATTCTGGATTCCTGTGCTAACCATAATACTCAATCATATATCACCTCTAATCTGTTCTTTCCCTCATCTGATTCAATGCAGTATACATAATTTATCGAGTTTTTTCTCAGTCTTACCCCAACCCTGTTGTCAGACTCATTTTACAACAGTGGCATCATGCAGTATTTGTCCCTTTGTGACTGAGATAGTTCACTCAGCATAATGTCCTCCAGGGCCACCCATTTTGAGTAATATTGCATGAGTTCCTTGTTTTTCAATGTGGCATAGTATTCCATTGTGTGAATATACCACAGCTTCTCTATCCATTCATTTGTTGATGGGCACTTAGGTTGCTTCCAACTCTTTGCTATTGTAAACAAAACTGTGATTAACATGGGTGTGCATATATCTGCTTGGATGGCAGTTATGGTCCCTCTGGGGTATATTCCCAGAAATGGGATTGCTGGGTCAAATGGTATCTCTATTTGCAATTTTTTGAGAAAGCACCACACCGCTTTCCACAACAGTTGCACCATTTACATTCCCACCAACAGTGAATAAGAGTTCCAGTTTCTCCACATCCTCGCCAGCATTTGTTGCTTGCTGTTCTCCTAAATTTTGTTATTGTGACGGGGGTGAGATGATATCTCATAGTTGTTTGGATTTTTATCTCTCCTAGAGCTAGGGATTTTGAACATTTCTTCATGTGCTTGTTGGCCATCTGAATTTCTTCTTTGGTGAAGTGTCTGTTCATATCCTGTGCCCATTTTTCAATTGGATTATTTACCTTTATCTTATTGTGGTGCTCAAGTATTTTATAAATTCCAGATATAAATCCTTTATCGGACATGTCATTACCAAATGCTTTTTCCCAGTCTGTGGCTTCCCTGTTTACCCTATTGGAGAAGTTTTTGGATGTGCATAGGGATTTGATTCTTAGAAGGTCCCATTCATCTATTTTATCTTCTCCCGGCTGTAGATTTTTCAGGATACTTGGAAGACTTTTTGTGTTGTGGATTAGGACAATAAAGTTCTTCCAAGCTTTTCTTTAATGAAGTTTATATTCTTTGGTTTTAGTCCTAGGTCTATGATCCACCTTGAGTTGGTTTTTGTATATGGAGTGAGGTGTGGCTCTTGCTTGAGTCTTCTGCAGACAGCTTTCCAATTGTGCCAACACCATTTGTTAAAAAGGCTGTCGTTTCCCTACTTAAGTGATTTCATCTCCTCGTCAAAAATCAGTTGACCATAAGTAGAGGGGCCGATTTCTCGGCTCTCAATTCTATTCCACTGATCTATGTGTCTGTCATTGTCCCAGTATCGTGCTGTCTTTTTTTTTTTAATTTTTTTTTCATGCTATCTTAACCACCACATCAGTGTAGTAGGATTTGAAATCAGGGAGAGAGATGTCTCCTACCTTTTTTCTACTTTTAAGGAGTGCTTTGCATAGTCAGGGCTTCTTTCCATTCCAAATGAAACTAGAGATTACCTTTTCCATCTCCTTGAAGAATGGGATTGGTATTTTTATTGGGATTGCATTGAACGTGTAAATTGCTTTTGGAAGTATAGCCATTTTCACAATATTGAGTCTTACTATCCATGAGCAAGGGATATTCTTCCACCTCTCCAAATCTCTTTTTGTTTCTTGTAGTAATGTTTTGTAATTTTCTTTGAATAGATCCTTTGTGCTTCTGGTTAGATTTACTCCCAAGTATTTAATCTTGTGATTAGTATTGTGAAGGGTATTGTTTTTCTTAGCTCCAGCTCTGCATTCTCCTAAAATAAAGCCTAAAAATCCAATTGACATTATTGCTCATACTATATCTATATATCCGAATGGCTCTTTTTTCCCCTGAATAATAAGTAACAATAAGAGAGATCATACCGAAGCCTGGGAGAATTAGGATATAAACTTCTGGGTGTTCAAACAATCAGAAAAGGTGTTGATACAGAATTGGATCACCTTCTCCAGCTGGGTCAAAGAAAGTAGTGTTTAGGTCACGATCTGTCAATAGTATTGTAATACCGGCCAGCAGCTAATAATGGTAGAGAGAGTAGTAGAAGAATGGCTGTAATAAGGACAGATCATACAAATAAGGGTATTTGGTATTGAGTTATAGCTGAGGGTTTCATGTTGATGATGGTTGTAATAAAGTTAATTGTGCCTAAAATGTAAGATACTCCAGCTAAGTGTAAAGAGAAAATCGTTATATCTACAGATGCTCCTGCATGGGCTAGATTACCAGCTAATGGAGGGTACACTGTTCAGCCAGTTCCTGTGCCAGCCTCTACTACAGATGAAGCCAGGAGAAGCAGGAATGATGGGGGGAGGAGTCAGAAGCTTCTATTGTTTATTCATGGGAAGGCTGTATCAGGTGCTCTGATTATAAGAGGTACTAACCAATTTCTGAAGCCTCCAATCACAATGGGTATAATAACTATAAAAAAGATTATTATGAAGGCATGGCTGTGACAATAACGTTATACATTTGATAGTTGCCTAGTAGGGCTCCAGGTTGATCTAGTTCAGCTAGGATGAGGATGCTTAGTGCAGTTCCTACTATACCAGCTCGTGTTCCAAAAACCAGATACAAAGTAGCTTTGTCTTTGTGGTTGGTTGAGAATAGTCAGTGATTAATGAACATAGGCAAAATGGCCGAGATAGGCATTAAACTGTAAATCTAAAGACGAGGCGTATGTCTCTTTTACCAAGCTCTGTGGTGTATTCATGTCGAATTGCAAATTCAAAGAAGCAGCTTCAAATCTGCCGGGGCTTCTCCTGCCTTGTTCTCCCCTTTACAAGGTGGGAGAAGTAGATTGAAGCCAGTTGTTTATGGTATTTAGCTGTTAACTAAAAGTTCTAAGGATAAAAGCCTGCCAATCTACAAAGGCTTAGCTTAAATGAAAGTGTCTGTTTTGCATACAGGAGATGTGGGACTAAGTCTTGCAGTCCTTATTTCAGAGGTTAAATAATTTTACTTGCTAAGAGCTTTGAAGGCTCTTCGTCTGTATGTAACCTAAACCTCTATTCTAGGAATAAGATGACAAAGTTTCAGGGGAAGAAGGAGATTTGAGATGATTGTCAATGGGGATAGAATAGTTGAGTATGAAGGTTTACTGTAAAGTCAGTTTAGTTTTGTGTTGAGGTTGGAAGCATAGTGAGTGTTGTTGAGTAGGCTAGACCTATATAGAAGTAGAGGTTTAGCAGTGCTATAATAGCTATGATTAGGGGAATAATAAGATTATTATTTTTTATAATTTCTTGGATGATCAGTCATTTGGGGGAGAATCCTGAAAAGGGTGGTAAGCCACCTGTTGATATAAGGGTGACAAGGATGGATATTAGAAAAATTGGAGCTTTGTTTCAGCTTGTAGCTAGTGAAACAAGTAGGTGAGTGATTTAGGATGAGTAAGAGAAATAGGGTAGGGTAAGAATAATGTAAATGAGAAGGTTCAGGAGGGTAATAGCAGGGTTATAAAAAATAATGACAGCTATTTATCCTATGTGAGCAATTGATGAATAGGATATAATTTTCCACCTAAGTGTTTGGTTTAGTCCTCCTCAACCACCTAATATGATTGATGTAATGGCAGCACCTACTAAGATATTGTAATTCATTGATGGTGAGACTTGATAGAGGATTGAGATTGGGGCTAGCTTTTGTCATGTCAACAGGATAGTACCTGTTGTTAATGAGGTACATTAGAGGACTTCAGGAACTCAAAAGTGAAATGGGGCTAATCCTAGATTTTTATGAGTCAGGCAACTAGTATTAGGAAGGAGGCGATTGAGTTGGTTTAATTTATAATAGATCATTGTCTTGAGTTTAAATAGTTGATTATAACTGCTATAAAGAGTATGGATGCAGAGGTTTGCTTTAGGAAGTATTTAGTAGCTCCCTCAATTGATTGTGGAGTATGAGGATTAATGATTAGTGGGATGATACCGAAAAGATTCATCTCTAATCATAGGGCGTGCTGTTAATCAATGGAAGCTGAATATAGTGAGCATAGACCCTGAGATGAGTGTTAAGATTAAGGTAGTGATGAGTGGGTTGATTAGTACAGGAAGGGTCAAAACCAACATTTTCTGGGTATGAGGCTGATATCTTGTTTAGCTTACCTTACTTTAGAATGTGGTGTAATGGAAGCACAGAGAATTTTGATTTTTTAGGTTTAGGTTCAAATCCTAAGGTTTTAGAAATAAGAGGATTTAAACCTCTTTGATTTACTCTATCAAAGTAACTCTTTAATCAGACATGTTTCTGTGATTGGGGGGTACACAGGCTAGTATAATTGAAATGGAGATGTATAACATACAGAGGGCCAGTGTAAGGGGCAGGAAGTTCTTTCATAGTAGGTGCATAAGCTGGTCATATCGGAATCGAAGGTAGGATGCGCGTACTCATAGGAAGCAAGTTGTGAGAATGAGGGTTTTAAGTGTGAAGTTAGCTGAAAAATATTCTGGTATAAGTGGGTTGTGGTAAGGGCAAAGAAAAATGCAGTTGTTAGTGTGTTTATTATGATAATATTAGCATATTTGGCAAGAAAAAATAAAGCAAATGGACCTGCACATTCAACATTATAACTGGAAACTATGACTTACCTTCTATAAGGTCAAATGGTGCTCAGTTGGTCTCTGCCAATGTAGAGATAAATCATACTATGGCTGGGGTCATAGAGGGAATAGGAGACATATCTATTCTTGTGAAGTGAGTGATAAGGGTGGATTGTGTGAAGGACCCACTAAAAAAAAGGGGGGGGGAAAGAAGAACAAAAAAGAAAAGAAAAAAAAGAAAAAAGAAAAAAAAAAGAATGATAGCTAAAGACACTTCATAGGAGATGGTTTGGGCAACTGCTCAGAGGGCTCCAATTAGTGCGTATTTTGAATTTGAGGCTCATCCTGATCATAGGATGGAGTACACCACTAGGCTGGATATTGCTAGTATAAACAGTGGGCCTAAATTCATGTTAATTAAAGAAATTGGTATGGGTAGAAGGGCTCTTATGATTAATACGATGATCAGCACTAGAATGGGGCAATGGTAAATAAAAATATGGAGAATGTTATTGGGTAAAGTGTTTCTTTGATGAATAGTTTTACTGAGTCTGCAGTAGGTTGAACTCATCCGTATGGTGCAACGATATTAGGACCTTTATGTAGTTGTATATATCCTAGGATTTTTCATTCAATGAGTGTAAGAAATGCCACTGCTAGGAGAATAGGAATTACTAAGGTTAATAGGTCAATAATATACACTGTTAAGAAGAGTTGTTGAAATGTTGACTATAAAGACTTGAATTTTATGCAATTACTGGGCTCTGCCATCTTAACATACCGTGGTTTTGGCCTAAGATAGCATAGGCTTTTGACATTTAGATGAATTCATAAATATAGACAGGGGTGCTCATGAAGAGTAGGCTCCACTTCTCTTATCCTTTCATATTGGGAGAAATTAGTTCTAGATAGAAACCAACCTGCATTGCTCCGGTCTGAACTCAGATTATGTAGGATTTTAATCACTGAACAAACAAACCTTTAAGAGCTGCTGCACCATTGGGATGTCCTGATCTAACATCGAGGTAGTAAACCCTATTTGTCGAAATGAACTCTAGACTAGGATTGCACTGTTATCCCTAGGGTAACTGATTCCATTGATCAATTTATTGGGCCAATTAGATTGTTAACTTAGATTTGTGGTATCACGGTAGAATAGCGTTCGGAGGTTGTTTTATGCTCTGAGGTCTCCCCATCTAGAAAGTTGTATAATATCCCAAGTTGGTTTAAGAGTGGTAACTTATTTTTTTTTTGCGGGTACATGCATGCGTTTATATGTAGAAATATGAAATACTTGAGCACCACAACAAGATAAAGGTAAATAATCCAATAGAAAAATGGGTACAGGATATGAACAGGCACTTCACCGAAGACGACATTCAGATGGCTAACAA
>NW_006400326.1:242843-243895 GCF_000299155.1 Elephantulus edwardii | reverse complement strand
CTGTGCGCAGGCACAGTGAACGGTGGGAGTGGACGTGAATCAGGACACACCCCTGCATCTCTGACCCACGAACCCGATCTTCAGATACTGCATTGCTCACCCCGAAGCGGGTCGCACCCCCTCCCTGCCTGCTCTGAACGTTGGGACTGGCCAAAGGATGTGCGCAGGCACACTGAACGGTGGCAGTGGACGTGAATCGGGAAACACCCCTGCATCTCTGACCCACGACCCCTATCTTCAGGTACTGCATTGCTCCCCCCCGAACCGGCTTGCGCCGTCTCCCTGCCAGCTCTGAACTTTGGGACTGGCCAAGGGCTGTGCGCAGGCGCCGTGAATGGTGGGAGTGGACTTGAATCAGGACACACCCCTGCATCTCTGACCCACGACCCTCATCTTCAGGTACTGCATGGCTTCCCCCCGAACCGGCTCACGCCACCCCCCATCCGCTGCTCCAGCTCTGATATTTGGGACTGGCCCGAACCGGCTCACGCCCCCTCCCTGCAAGCTCTGAAATTTGGGAATGGCCAAATGATGTGCGCAGGCAAGCTGAACGGTGGAATGGACTTGAATCGGGACAAAACCCTGCATCTCTGACCCACGACCCCCATTTTCAGGTACTGCATTAGTCCCCCCCGAACCGGCTCGCACCCCCCCACCCCCGCAAGCTCTGAACTGTGGGACTGGCCAAGGGCTGTGCGCAGGCGCAGTGAACGGTGGGAGTGAACTTGAATCGGGACACACCCCTGCATCTCTGTCCCACGACCCCAATCTTCAGGTACTGCATTGCTCACCCCCGAACCGGCTCGCACCCCCTCCCTGACAGCTCTGAACTTTGGGACTGGCCAAGGGGAGAGGACTTAAATCGGGACACACCCCTGCATCTCTGACCCACGACCCCCATCTTCAGATACTGCATTGCTCCGTCCCGAACAGGCTCGCGCCCACGCCCTGCCAGCTCTGAACTTTTTGACTGTCCAAGGGCTGTGCTCAGGCACAGTGAACGGTGGGAGTGGACTTGAATCGGGACACACCCCTGCATCTCTGACCCACGA
>NW_006400326.1:237211-238456 GCF_000299155.1 Elephantulus edwardii | reverse complement strand
CCAAGTGCTGTGCGCAGGCACAGTGAACGGTGGGAGTGGAATTAAATCGGGAGACACCCCTGCATCTCTGACTCACGACCCCCATCTTCAGGTACTGCATTGCTCCGCCGCGAATCGGCTCAAGCCCCCTCCCTGCCAGCTCTGAAATTTGGGACTGGCCAAATGATGTGCGCAGGCACACTGAACGGTGGAATGGACTTGAATCGGGACAAAACCCTGCATCTCTGACCCACGACCCCATCTTCAGGTACTGCATTACTGCCCCCCGAACCGGCTCGCACCCCCTCACCCCCACAAGCTCTGAACTGTGCGACTGGCCAAGGGCTGTGCGAAGGCGCAGTGAACGGTGGGAGTGGACTTGAATCGGGACACACCCCTGCATCTCTGTCCCACGACCCCAATCTTCAGGTACTGCATTGCCCCGCCCCCCCGAACCGGCTCGCGCCCTCTCCCTGACAGCTCTGAACTTTGGGACTAGCAAAGGGGAGTGGACTTGAATCGGGACACACCCCTGCATCTCTGACCCACGACCCCCATCTTCAGATACTGCATTGTTCCGCCCCGAACAGGCTCGGGCCCACGCCCTGCCAGCTCTGAACTTTGGGACTGTCCAAGGGCAGTGCGCAGGTGCAGTGAACGGTGGGAGTGGACTTGAATCGGGACACACCCCTGCATCTCTGACCCATGACCCCCATCTTAAAGGTACTGCATTCCTCCCCCAGAACCGGCTCGGGCCCCTCCCTGCCAGCTCTGAACTTTGGGACTGGCCAAGGGATGTGCGCAGGCGCAGTGAGCGGTGGCAGTGGACTTGAATCGGGACACACCCCTGCATCTCTGCCCCACGACCCCCATCTTCACTTACTGCATTGTTCCCCCTCGAACCGGCTCGCCCCACCCCCCCAGCCAGCTCTGAACTTTGGGACTGGCCAAGGGCTGTGCGCAGGCGCAGTGAGCGGTGGCAGTGGACTTGAATCGGGACACACCCCTGCATCTCTGCCCCATGACCCCCATCTTCAGGTACTGCATTGCTGCCCCCCGAACCGGCTCGCGCCCCCTCCGTGTAAGCTCTGAACTTTGGGACTGGCCTAGGGCTGTGCGCAGGCGCAGTGAATGGTGGGAGTGGACTTGAAACGGGACACACCCCTGCAACTCTGACCCACGACCCCCATCTTCAGGTACTGCATTGCTCCCCCCCGAACCGGCTCGTGCCCCCTCCCTGCCAGCTAGGAACTTTGGGACTGACCA
>NW_006400326.1:196416-204739 GCF_000299155.1 Elephantulus edwardii | reverse complement strand
TGTCAGAGGCAATGAGATTGGCACAGGATAGAGCAGGGTTTAGGGCTGTTGTACATAGGGTCGCTATGAGTCGCAAATGACTCGACGGCACATAATAACAAACAACAACATCTTAACATTAAAACATAGTAAGAGTGGCAGGGTTTAACATCACAGCTAGTAGTAGATGTTGGAGAGGATGTGGTGAGAAAGAACCTGTTATACATTGTTGGTGAGATTGTAAAGTGGTGCACCCATTCTGGAAGGCAGTTTGACGTTTCCGTAAAAAGCAGAACATAGAAATTCCGTATAACCCAGCTATTCCACTACTTGCAATATACCCTGAGAATATGATTACTGAAGTACAAACTGATATTTGTACACCAATGGTCATAGCAGCATTAGTCACCGTCACAAGAACATGAAAACAGCCCAAATGTCCAATAAAAAATGAATGGATTGAGAAATTATAGTACATTCTCACAATGGAATACTACACAGCATTCAGGAACAATAACTTTGTAAACTTTTACCTAACTTGAGAGATCCTGGAGAGCATTATTCTGAGTGAACTAGATCAGTCCTACAAGGATAAATATTGTATAAGACCGTTATTATAGAATGAGTATAAAGATCCATAAGGGGTGGGATAGGCTCGAAACAGAGGTATGTGGATGTACAGGGGGAAGAGGGGATTAATCATTGGGTTGTACAATTTGATGGGTGGGGGTGTGAGGGAAATGGAAAGAATTTGTTCATATTTGCATTAGAATTTTCTAAGTAAACTAGTTTTAAAAAGTGTAAATTTTTTAAAAAAACCCACATTGTATAGGCATGAAACATAATGTACATGAATGCTAAAACTATCAATTCAAAATTATAAATTAAAAAAAATAAAACACAGAAGAAACATTAGTATCCATCAAAGACATCCATAGAAACACATAAAAGTTGTTGTTGTTGTTGTTGTTGTTGTTATATGCCGTTGAGTCGCTTGCGACTCATAGCGACCCTATGTACAACAGCCCTAAACTCCTCTCTGTCCTGTGCCAATCTTACTGTCTCTGACACTCCCATCCCAATTATCCCAGTCACTGAATCAATCCACCTCATAGAGGGCCTTCCTCTCCTGCGCTGTCCCTCCACCCTCCCAAGCATGATGTCCCTCTCTAAGGACCGGTCTCTCCTCACAACATGTCCAAAGTATGTTAGACGGAGCCTCAGAATCCTTGCCTCCAAGGAGACACCCGGTTTAACCCTTTCCAGGACAAATCTGTTTGTTTTCCTAGCAGTCCATGGTATCTCAATACTCTTCTCCAGCACCACAGCTCAAAGGCATCATTTTATCTTAAATCACTGTATCTTTGCTTTGCTTTTCTTGTCTCTGATATTTAGCTGGAGAAAGTTATTCCCTTGCTCTGAATCTTTCCTGAGGTGTTAACATGATGTCAGATTTCCCTCACTGCATGACTCATTTTTAAATTTCCTTCCATTTGTTGTTTATTTTTACTCAAACTTTTCTACCTTGGGAAGGGACATAAAGTTCAGCTACTAAGCTAGTCTGAATTGCAGGTAACAAGACCAGTCTGGTAAGTGCTTTCCCTTTTAGTCCATTCCCATTCATGTAGGAGAAGGGGATATAGATACAACACCAAGGCAGGTGTCACTAGATAGGACAGTAGTATTCACCTTTAAGAATACTTCTGTAAGGTGGGGTAAATGTACATTCCACTTCATCAAACGGTTGGGAATTCTTGCATACAAGTTTAAGGGTATTATTGAAGTTGTTTGCTTAGGAATTACTCCTGCTTCTGGTACCTGTAGTTCTATCCGTGGACATGTGACTGCACCATGTGGCAATAGGAAAAACAATTTTAAGTGATCTGAGGAAGAATTGTATAGTAGGACCAGCATCTTCTCTTACTTCTTCTCCAGATATCCCTGAGAAACTTAAGTATCTCTTCAGTGATGAACCCCTTTTTGTTCCTTCATTTTGAGTACACATTCTTTGTTTTCTTTTACCCAAGTAAATTTTTTAAAATTGGTTTGCTTACAAAGTTCATACACATTTTGTTTCATACTATTCTTCATTCATATTGTGTTTCATATAATAATGCTTATATATTGTTATCATTGTTGTTGTGCCATCAAGTCATCTGTGACTCATACCAATCCTATGTACAACAGCCCTAAACCCTGCTCTACCTGTGCCAATCTTATTGTCTCTAATACACCTACCCCTATTACCCCAGTCCCTGAATCCATCCATCTCATTGAGGATCTTCCTCTCCTGTGCTGTCCCTCCACCCTCACAAGCATGACATCCCTCTCCAAGGACTGGTCCCTCCTTGCAACATGTCCAAAATATGTCAAAAGAAGCTTCAGAATCCTTGCCTCCAAGGACAAGCCTGGCTTAACCCTCTCCAGGACTAATATGTTTGTTCTCCTAGCAGTCCATGGTATATGCAATACTCTTCTTCAGCACCACAGCTCAAAGACATCAATTCTCGTTCTATCATCCCTACTTGTTGTCCAGCTCTCTGATGCATAGCAAGTAATTTCAAAGACCATGGCCTGAATTATGTGTACCTTAGTCTCCACACTAACATCATTGCTCTTCAGTACTTTCAAGAGGTCTCTGACAGCAAGCTTTCCTAATGCAGTTAGTCTTTCCTGGCTGCTGGTATCAAAAGTGTTGATTATAGAGCCAAGCAAACTGAAGCTATTAACAATCTTAATCTTTTCATCAACTATCATGATGCTTCCAATTGGCTTTTTCTTGATACTGAGCTTCAGTCAATATTAGAGGATGCAGACCCTCTGTAGCAAGCATTTCAGGTCCTCTGTTTCAGCAAGCAGAGTTGTGTCATCTGCATAACACAGATTGTTGATGAGTCTACCTCCAATCATGATGTCACATTTTTCCTCACAGAACCCAGCCTCCTGGATATTCTGTTTTGGATATAGATTGAAAGGATATGGAAATAGCACACATCCTTGGCACACACCCTTCCCAAATTTGAACCATGCAGTGTTTCCTCTTTCTGTTATGACGACTACCTCCTGGTACAAGTAGAGGTTTCATATGCATTATGTTTCATAGAATTAATTATCATTGGACCTTGCCCGTCTTTTCACCTGTCTTTGACCTGGATTCTTTTCCCTGTATTTTCACCTGGATTCTTCCCATTTTCTACCCACCCACCTAACTGTGCAACACTGTGGTTTTGCCCCTATACATCCTCATCCCTCTCCTCTCACCTTGTCCCTTCTTAGGTTCCCATACATATTTTACTAGTTAGCATTATAGTTTTAAAAATATTAGTCTTATACAATATTTGTCTTTATGAAACTGAATTAATTCATTTGGCATAATGCTCTCTAGTCTTTCCCAAGTTCTGTAGTATTTTTTTAAATCATTGCTCCTGAGTGCTGCATAGTATTCCATTGTATGAATCAACCACAATTTCTCAATCCATTCAGGTGTATTTGGACATTTGGGATGTTTCTGTATTCTTGTGATGGTGAAAATGCTGCTATGAATATTGGTGTTTATGTTTCAGATCTAGTTTCTAAGGGGTATATTCCAAATAGTGGAATAGCTGGGTTATATATAGTTTCTATGTTCAACTTTTTCAGAAAATGCCTGCCTTTCAGAGTAGTACAATTTTACAATCCCACCAACAGTGTATAGGAGTTCCCACCTCTTCACATCTTCTCCAGCATTTATTGCTTGCTTCCCTGATAAACTGCCACTGTAGTAAGATGATAGCTCTTTGTGGTTTTGATTTTAATATCTCTTACTGCCACTGATTTTTAGCATTTCTTCATGTGTTTGTTTGTTACCTGAAAAAAGTCTTTCCATGTGTTTTGTCCATTTTGTGATTGAGTTATAAATTTTTTTTTTCTGGAGCCTCATGAGTATTCTGTAAACTTATGTGATGAGATGGTATTGACAAATGTTTGTTCCCAGTGGATAGGGTTTTTTTTTTCATCCTGTTGGAAACAGTTTTTGATGAGCACAGAGATTTAATCTTTATAAGGTGCCACTTATCAATTTTATCCTCTCCAGATTGTGCATTTCTGGCTGTCTTTGTCAGTCTCTTTGTACCATTTGCCTAATATTCTAACCTTGGTCCCATTTTGTAACTTGTGAACTTTATGATTTTGGGGCTTTACTCTCCCAGGTCTCTTATCCATTTTGAGTTGATTTTTGTGTATGATGTGAGATGTGTATCCTATTTCAGCCTTCTGTAGGTAGGTAGCAATCCAGTTTTGTCAGCACAATTTATTGAAGAAGTTGTTATTTCCTCATTTGATAGATTTTATTTTTTTGTTGGACAGATAGGTCCATTTCTGGGTTTTCTATTCTGTTCCATATTTTGATTACTACCGCTATGTAGTAAGTAGGTTTTGAGGTCAAATCCCACTTCTTTTTTTTTTGTTTTTTAGAAGTGCTTTGCTTATTCAAGATTGCTTTCCTCCCCAAATATACTTGGCAATTTCCCTTTCAATCTCCTTGAAAACTGAATTTGGTATCTGTATTTGGATTGGATATGTAGATTGCTTTTGGTAGAATAATAATTTTCACAATTTTGTGTCTTCCTATCCATGAACAGGACATATTTTTCTATTTATTTAGGTCTTTTAGTGTGTCTCACAGGAATGTTTTATAGTTTTCTTTGTACAAGTCTTTTGTGTATTGGTTCATTCCCAAGTTTCTCAATTTGTAGATGGCTTGGTTTCCTTCTCTGCATTCTCTTTATTACATACCACTGCATTTTTTATTTTCACTTTGTATCCTGCTACCATAGTAAATTTGTCTACTAGCTCTAACAGTTTTTTTGTTGAGTCTTTTTTTCTTCTTCTTCTTTTTTTTTGTACACTAAAATATGATCTATCTACAGCAACAATTTAACCATGTCTTTGCCAGTGGATAGCTTTTCTTTGTTTCTCTTGTTGTATTGCCCTAGCAAGTGCTTCCAATGCAATACTGAACAGAAGTGGTGACAGTTGGCATACTTGCCTAGCCCCTATTCACAAGGAAAATGCTTTTAGTCTTTCTCCATTGAGGATGATATTCGCTCTTGGGTTTGCATATATAATTTTCACTATCTTGAGGAAATTCCCTTCAATTGTAATTTTTTTCTGAGTGTCTTAATCAGGAAGGGGTGTTTGCTTTTGTCAAATGCCTTTTTTTGCATCAATTGCTAAGATCATATTGTTCCTGTTATTTGCTTTGTTAATGTGGTTAATTATGCTGTTTTTCTTATGTTGAATCATCCTTGCATACCTGTTATAAATCCCACTAAGTCATGATAAACTTTTTAAAATGTGCTGTTGAATTCTATTGGCTGGGATATGTTAAGGATGTTTGCATCTATGTTCATGAGAGATATTGGTCTACAGTTTTCTTTTTTTGGTAATGTCTTTGTCTGGTTTTGGTATTAGGGTTATGCTTGATTTATAGAATGACTCTTGAAGTGTTCCTTATTTTTCTATATTTTGAAATAACTTAAATAGAATTCGTGATACATCTTCTCTGAATGTTTGGTAGAATCCAGCTGTGGAACATCTGGTCCAGAACTTTTTATTGTGGGGAAGTCTTTTTATGACCTGTTCAATTTCTTCTTTTGTGATGGGTCTCTTCAAGTGAGTCTACATCTTTGTCCATCTGGGTAGGGCATGAGTTTCAAGGAATTTTTCCATTTCCTCTAGAATTTCCAACTTATCAAAGTATAGATTTTCATACTATTCCTATATTATACATTTCATTTCCTCTGGTTCTGTTGTGGTAGCACTTCTGTGTGTGTGTGTGTGTGTGTGTGTGTGTGTGTGTGTGTGTGTGTGTCTATTTTTTTCCTTTTTTAAAAATTAATTTTAATGAAAGTTTAAGAGACTTTGGGTTTCCATTCATTCATTGTTGCACTTTTCTCCCTGCCCCCCCTCCATTTGCTCTTCTCTTTAAAAATAAAAGAAACATTTTTTCATTGTTATACAGTCTCTCCCCCCAAGTCCACTCCATGGTGTAACCTTCATTCTGGACTCCTGTCATGACAATAATACCTAATCATATAGTCCTTTTAAATGGTTCTCTCCCTCCTCTATTCCAATGCAGTATACATTATTTATCCTCACTTTCTCAATCTCCCCCCAACAGCAATGTCAGTTCCATTTTACAACAGTGGCACTAAGAAGTATTTGTCCTTTTGTGTCTGAGATATTTCACCCAGCAAATGTCCTCCAGGGTCACCCATTTTGTATAATATTTCATGAGTTCTGTGTTTTTCAATGCAGCATAGTACATAACTGCTATCATTAATTGAGTTATTAGTATCTCTTCTTTTCCCCCTTTTATTAAGTTTGCCACTGGTTTGTCAATTTTATTGACCCTCTTGAAAAACTAACTCCTTCCATTGATGGTTTAAATTATTTTTCTGTTTTCTCTCTCATTGATATCAAGTCTTATAATTTCTTCTAGAGGCTGTGGCGTTAGATTGTTGTTCTTTTTCTATGTGATAACTGTGTTGAGTTAGATCATTAATTTTGCTTCTTTCTTCTTCTTTTTTTTTGTGTGTGTGTGTGTTTGCCTATTGCTCTGAACTGCACTTGTGAACTACCTTTGCTGCATCCCCGAGGTATTGGTAAGTTGTATTTTCATTATAATTTGTGTTGAGGAACTTTTAAGTTTAATCCTTTATTTCTTCTATAACCCAATCATGTTCTAGCAAGATATTATTTAGCCTCCACATTGGTGCTTTTATAATCTCTATCCTCTTGTGGTTAACATATAGTTTTATGGCATTGTGGTCTGAGAAGGTACTTTGTATTATTTCAATGTTTTTTAATTTTTTGAAGCTTGCTTTCTGTCCTAATATGTGATCAATTCTGGAAAATGTACCATGTACACTTCAGAAGAAAGTGAATTGAGTTTTAGTTGAGTGCAGTACTCAAGGTCAAGTTGGCTGATTTTATAGTTTAGATCTTCTGAATATTTGTTGTTTCTTTTGAGTTGACCTATTATTTGGCGAAAGTGGTATGTTTAAGTCTCCTACCACTATTGTGGCGCTATTTCTTTCTTAAATTCTTTTAAGAGTTGTTATATGTAGTTAGCAGGTCTTTTATTTGGTGCATTGATGTTGAAGAAGGTTATGATCTACTGATCTACTTTGCCTTTAATCAGTATATAGTGCCCTTCCTTATCTTTTATGGTGGTTTTTATTTTGAAGTCTATTTCATCAAATATTAGCATTGCTGCTGCTGCTTCTTCTTCTTCTTCTTCCTCCTCCTCCTCCTCCTCCTTTTCCTCTTCCTCTTCCTCCTCTTCTTCTGTCATTTACTTGGTCTCTTATAGACAATATCTTAATGAGCTTTCTAAATAAAAATCCATTCTGCTTCTCTTTTTCTCTTCATTGGTGCATTTAGTACTTTCACATTAAATGTGATTATTGGCAGGCTGGATTTTTTCATTGCCACTTTGCTGTTTTTCTTTTTTTTTGTTGTATCTTGTTACTATGATCCATTCATTTTCTTTGGGTGTGTCTTTCTGAAGGACTTCCCTTAAAAGTTCCCATAGTTTTGGTGTTATTTTAAAAAATTTCTTAGGTTCCTTCTTTTCTGCAAATGACCTAATTGAATTGTTTCCATTTTCTTCATCTTCATTTTTAAACTGCATGTGAGTCATTTATGGTCTGTTTCAGTCTGCCCTAGCAGACTGTTCATAACTAGCATTTCCACTCTGTCTTTCCACAGATGTAATCAATGTGATTTCTGAGTAGTCTATCAGGTGCAAGCCAAGTATATAGTGACTGTTTATGTTTTATAGAAGGTATTTGAAATTAACAAATAATTGTAAAAAAATTCGATCATGCAATATCCATGTTTGTTTGCATCACTAGCACCCTATTTTGCTACAACCAGGCTTTCTTCTTGTTTCCAACTGTTTCATTTTAGTCACCAAATATTATTAATACCTCTTGACTTCATGTTCCATCAAAATTCTATCAGACTTAACAAGCCAGTTGTTGTTGTTGTTGTTGTTATGTGCCGTCGAGTCGTTTGCGACTCATAGCGATCCTATGTGCAACAGCCCTAAACTCTGCTCTGTCCTTTGCCAATTGCACTGTCTCTGACACTCCCATCCCAACTACCCCAGTCACTGAATCAATCCACCTCATAGAGGGCCATCCTCTCCTGCGCTGTCCCTCCACCCTTCCAAGCATGATGTCTTTCTCCAAGGACCGATCCCTCCTTACAACATGTACAAAGTATGTTATACAGAGCCTCAGAATCCTTGCCTCCCAGGAGCCACCCGGTTGAACCCTTTCCAGGATGAATCTGTTTG
>NW_006400326.1:171738-194687 GCF_000299155.1 Elephantulus edwardii | reverse complement strand
GATAGACTCAAAGTCATATTTTGGTTCCCGTGGATTTGGTTTAATTTTCCTCAACTTTAGCTTGAACTTGCATATGAGTAGTTGGTGGTCTGTTCCACAGTCAGCTCCTGGCCTAGTTTTCACAGCTGATATTGAATCTTTAATTTCTTCATCTTTGACTTCAGTATATTGTTGAGTAATTAAACAATAGTTGAATTATAAGGTCTCCTTTGTATGGATATTGTGCTTTCACTAAAAGCTTTGTACTTCAGGAAAGATCTGGAAATGTTCCTTTTTGATTATGAATATGACACCATTCATCTTCAAATTTTCACTCCTGGCAGAGTTGCTGTTGCTGTTGTTATGTGCCGTCAAATTGGAACTGATACATAGCTATCCTTTCAGTGTAGTTACAGAGTCTGTAAATCACATGGGAGGAGACTTCCCACTTTTCTCCATTGGAGCAGTTAGTGGATTCAGACTCCTTACCTTTGAGTTGGCAATACAATTCTTTATCTACTAGACCACCAGAGCTTGAACAGTAGGTCATATTACTGTCAGAATTAAAATTACCAAAGTAATCTATCGCAGATCATTAATGCTTATCATGTCAATATTTGTGTCCTATTTAATTTTTTTTACAATTTCCAATTGTCCTAGATTTATATGTTGTATAACTATGTTCCAATTATTAATGGATACTTACAGGTGTTTTTACTAATTTTTATTCTTGCCAACTCAGCAATTTAGTATTTTGTTGGGTAAAAGCTTTACTCTACCCCTGTATTTAAAGACTAAGGTGCATCTGATACCTATGCTGTCCTCATTAGTATAGTGGTGAGAATTTCTACCTGTCAATTACTTGGTATGAATGTGAAAGTTGGACAATGAATAAAGAAGATAGGACTGCTGCCTTTGAGTTGGACTGTTGGACAAGAGTACTGAATACCTCATGGATTGCCAAAAGACTAAAGAAGCATTCCTTAGATAAGGTGCAACCAGAGTCCTCATTAGAAGCATGGTGGAAGAGTCTCACATACTTTAAGCAAGTTGTTAGGAGAGGCCAGTGTTTGGAAAATGTCATGATGGGAAAGGTGAAGGGTCGGTGAAAGAGAGGAAAATTTTCTACACAGTGACAATGGGCTCAAGTGTGCCAGAGATGATGAGAATTGCACAACCCTACTAGAATGGCGTAATAAACAATAAAGAACAGGAAATGCTAAAAAAAGAACTCCCCTGCAGTTTGAAATTGTATATGCATTTTGGAAACAGTTTTTCTAATGGTTTTCCTTACAAATGTAAATATGCACTTACATAATAACTCAGAATTTCCAGTTTCAACACAAAAACTTTATCAAAAAAGGTTATAGTATTTTTTTCATAATCCCCAAATAGGTAACAACCCAAGACTTTTATCAAGTGAAAGGATAAGCTATCGAATGCATTTTTTATTGTCTACTAAGCAATGCAAAATGTGGGAAGGATGGTGCAGACAGATATTTAGTAAATCTCAAGTGAATTTTGCTAATTGAAAGAAATCTAGGGCAAAGACTGTGTATTAATTTGCTTATTCAACATTCTAAAAAAAGCGGGACTAACCGATCAGTGAATATCAGTGGTTAAGGGAGAAAGCAACAAGAAAATGCCCAATCCTCAAACTTAATTCTGAAGAAAAGAAATCAAACAGGGTAAGTTGAATTGCAGAAGCTGAAAAATTATTTTAGTTGCTACAACTGCATGACCACATAATGCAAATGAAAAAGTTGGGAGAAAACACACTGACATAAGTGACTTGATAAAACATTATTTTAAATGGATATTGTAAAATGGAAAACAAAACTGTACAAAAACATAAAACTTAGTTGTAAATGCCAAATCAAATCAATCATCATCATGCTGAATCCTATTTAGAGAGTTTATAAAATAAAAAATCCCACCGCCAGAGCCAAAGTGACCCTCCTTTGTTCTTGGGCAGCAAGTACACACTAATGGAATGATACCGTCCATTATTTTCTGGCAGAGCAGCTGATGCCTTCCAGTCTCTAGAGATGGCCTTTTAGTTGTTGGCAGTACACTTTAATATGCCACCAGCGTTTCTTATAGAGACCCTACAGAACAGTATGAACTGCCCCATAAGCCTTAACATGTCTGGTGGTGTCCAAGTGGGGAATGTTAAACCCCTGTTAAGTTAGCAGTTCAAATCCACCAGCAGCTCCAGCAACAATCTACTTCAGCAAAGATTTACAACCTCAGAAACTCCAGGGAGTCCACATCTACAGTAAGGTCTTGAGCGGGATTAATCTCATGTTAAACACCTGGTCCTTCTTTTGGGACAGTTTGTGCCCATGAATAAGAATCAATGTTAACCCTTTAGTAGGTTTTTAGTGGCTGTACATCACTAGGGAGGAGACTGCCCATCGTTTTCCTGCATAGCATCTGGTGGATTAAAACAGGCCACCTTTTAGTTGGCAATGCAACTCAGTACGCACTAGGTCAGCAGAATATTTAATCACTTATCAGAATATTCTTTTGAGAAATTAACAATTATCTACTATGCTGGTACTCTTATTAGCTTCACTTTACAATGGAATAAAGGAAAACAGTAGCAGGCACTTTGCATTTCAAGGAACCATGTCTAGAGGCTCAAGCCTAGCAGTTAAGGGACCCAGTGCTCCCTGAGGTTCCCGCCCTCCTTACAAAACGCAGGCGACAGCGCCTCTTGCGCATGTGCATCCCTGTCTCTCCTCCTTGCTTGTCCTTCCCGGACCTCATTTCCCTTTGGGAGACATCCCCTAGATTCTGGGTCTGTGAGGAGCGAGATCACTTGGGTGAGGTCCGCGGGCCGCCGAGGTAGTGGGTGCCAAGTGGTGGGTTGAGGCCGATGACTTCTACTGTTAGACTCTAAGGTGAGTATTAGAAGGGGAAGTGCGCAGGGAGGGGCGTGTCTGTGTGGGGTCTAGCTGAGTACAGCTACCAAGATGTGTATGTATGTAGTTCCTGTGCTGGGCGGGAAGCTGCACGCAAGTTTGCCACAGAGGCGAAGCACGCATGCGTGAGCGTGACGTGCGTGCGTGTGCACTTGCCTTGGTGTTGCGGAGACCTTGTGCATGATGTACGTGCACGCAGTCCCTTAATATATACCCTGGGGCGCAGGAAGGGCGGGGCTGAAGGAGTAAATGAATGAGGTAGGTGCGGAGATGGGCTTTCTTGTCTGAGAAAATCAGGTTTCAAAAGTGCATATTATGTTGGGTGGATCTGAGCATGCATACATTTCATTAGCTCCTATCAAATATAACTATTTTGTTTGTAATACGTAGTCTTCTGGGAGGGATAGCACCCTTGGTGCTGCTGGAGCCTAAACAGCTAACTCTCTGTGGGTCAGATTCTGACATTTGAAAGGGAACCTTGAAAGGACTGGAGTAGCTAGTTCCCTAAATTCACTTTTGCACCTGACATTCTCAGGTCACAAGTTAGTATTTGTTACGTGCTTGTTATTAAGTGTGAGTCTGACACATTCTCCTGGTCGCGGACAACTGCGTGAGGTTGGTCTGGAGACAAGTTTGAGGGAAAAGGAAGCTGGAGCTGTGGCGGGCCACGCCTCCTGCCTGGGAAATGGCCTGTTTGGGGGTGGGGGGGAGTTGAGGACATGGCAACTCTCTGCCTGTATTTTCTGCACTCTTTCCCGAGGTGAGCACACGCGAAGTGGTATCCAAAGAGATGCTGGGGTGTTGCAAAGTGTTTATTTTCTGCTTATTTACCTTACCTTACTTGGAAGATTGAGGGGAAACTACAAACCGAGTCTTAGGTAACTGGTTCATTTCACAAAATTTTATAATAGCGGAGCAAAATTGAAAGTTAAGGCCATTTATTATAGTGTGCTCAGTGCCTTAGTTTGCCTTCTTGCACAGGCAGAAGAATTGTGGCAGGCAGAAGAGACTAGAGAAGGGTGAAAAGTTCTGGTTTCTGTAGCTTAAGTAATTTAAACCCAGAGAATATGCCAACAAAGAACACTAGAGGCCATAACACGCTGTTTAATTCCTACTCAAGGGTGAGCAGGCTAAGATCCAGTGTGGCATCAACCAAGACAAAGCCTAAGCCAGAGATATTTATAATCTCTGGTCAACAGGAAATGTTACTTGATTATCCAATGACTACATATTATGTAGGCCTTTTCACCCTCAGGGCTTACATATCTTTAGGCCATTTCTCTTTTGTTACCTGTTGGCACAAACTGTAGATGTAAATACACTTGTGATCTGGGGCTAGGCTTTAGAAGAGGAGGGGTGGTTTATCCCCTCAGGCTTTCAGGCCCAAGAAGAAAAGCTTACACAGAGGACAGGGGAAGATGCCCGAGTAATACAGGGTACAGCAATATTAGTGTTTCTTGAGAGAGCAGACTTTAATGCATGGAGCATTAAAGTGTAGGTCAAAGCTTTTTATTAGAGCGAAGGGATGAGAAGAAAAAGATGAGGCAAAAGTGAGGGGAGAGTAGAAAGATAAATATATTGGAAAGTTAAATCCCAAAAGGGACAAACCTTACTCCTTGAAAGGAAATATGGGACAAAGACTATGTGTTAGTGATGTGAGGCTCTATTTTAAGGCTTCCTTCTCTGGGTAGGCCTCGGGGCTGGGGTCTGAGCAAGTGAGACAATGTCATGGATGCCACCCACAGTGAGTTCAGAGTTTAGTGGGTCGTTCTCATTCTGGTCTCTGTTCTTTGATGTAATTCCCCAGAGTGTCCAGTACTTTTGACATCACTCATGTGCCCAATATTGGCTTCCTGCTTTTGATAGCTTACTTTTGCAAACGTAAACTTTTATCTCTTTTCTTGCATCTAATTCTAACATACTGTTGCTGGTCATTGCTGTCTGCTTTCTCATTGAAAAATCAATTACTTATTATTCTTTTGAGAAATTCAATAAGTATGTTAAAAATTTTATCTTTATCCTAACTACATAAATCTCCCTTTTCAGAGGCTTCTTAGATCATCTGCCTTCAAGGGATTAATGTCATGAGCAGGTAAATAGATAAACATTATAACTTGAATATCTTTTCCCTCCAGTGTTAGTATGATAAAGCCATAGTATTCCTTCCTCTGTTTAGTGTTTTTATTAAACTCATCCTCTCTATTTTTAATTTTTCTGTACCACAGATCCTTAATTGATAGTCTGTCAATAAGAAAAAATGTTTACATTAATTCATGAAAAGTGTCATGTCTAAATTGAACAAACAACAGAATTGTACATGCCATGTAATTATCTTGTGTATACCTACTGTTTTGTTGCTATGTGCCATTGAGTCACTTGCATAATAACTCTGAAACCTGTCCAATCCTGAGCCAATCTCATTGACTCTGGTACACCTACCCCCATTACGTATAGAGGCAGGTGAATCCAGGAGTTCCCAGACAGGCCAGATCTCTTTTGATCTTTGTTTCTTTCCCCCCCCCAGCTCCAAGAACAGAAGATGAACTCACCTCAGGGTTTTTGTTTGTTCCTACTTTTTGTAAGATGGATTTTTTAAGTTTATAAAGATTAATATTTTCTAAGTGAAAAAAATAGAAGCTGGCAAAAATTTTTGTTAAGGATAGTATAGCTAAAGTAGCAAATAAAAAAATGCAGCAGTTGGCAAAATTAAATCCAGGACTTTTTCTTTTACAGTTATCAAGGTTACTAATAAAATTCTCTCTCAAATTTCTAATATTGTTGTTGATGTTGTTAAATACCGTTAAGTCATAAACGACTCATAATAAAAGACCTGAACCCTATTGTATAACTATCATCATTTCTCTAAGTTCATAGAATTTCTGGAGGCAAGCTATTTTAGAGGTGGATGCCACTCCTGCTTTCAAGCTGTCTTAATCTGGGAGCTCCACTAAACACTATCCACCATGGGGTAACCATTATTGCATTTGAAATAAATGCAATATATTACCTATAGTCATTTCTTGTTGGAAGCAAAGATTATATGTCAAACAATTTAATATATGTACCATTCAAGGGATTAAACATACAGGTTTGAGTCAACAGGTCTCTTATGACTTATTTGATCTAAAGATGAAATCTTGAAGGTCTACAGAAATGAACAGACTGCGTATACTCATGTTAAATCTCCATAAATGTCTGTGTCAGCTTCTAGATCAGGAGACTGTAGCAGACAGTCTGGCTTATGTGCTTGCTTTGATATTTCAACATGATGATTATAGTCATACTCCTTCACCACTAGTCACCTGAATCAGCTCTGGAAAAGAAAACCAAATTATAGTTAAATAAAATGAATTTTTAAAAATGTTTACCTTACTTGACCCTTCTGCATTTTGTACTATTATTCATAATTGTTTTATAAACTCTTTGTTGGAATCTGTGACTGCACTCTAAGCTCTTCTTCCTTAGCTTTGATGCTTTTGTCTTTTTCAAAAGTAATCATTCTTTCTTTTTGCCTTAAACGTTCCTTATGCCCAAATATTTATCCTTGGTCCACTACTCTTCAGTTAATATTTCCTCATTGGTAATCTCTCTCTGTTTTACTCTTCTTCCACCCCATCTAAAAAAAAAAACATTTTCAAGTCAGTAATATATTGTTGTTGTTATGTGCCATCGAGTCACTTGCATAGCTACCCTATGTCTGTACAACAGCTCAGAACCCTGTTCTATCCTGTGCCTAGCTATCTCTGACATACCATACCCCAGTCACTGAATCAGTCCATCTCGTTGAGGGTCTTCCTCTCTTGCACTGTCCCTTTACCTGTCCAACCATGATATCCCTCTCTAAGGACTGGTGCCTCCTTGCAACATGCCCAAAGTATGCCAAAGTTTCAGAATCCTTGCCTCTGAGGAGCAGCCTGATCTCACCCTCTCTAGGACGAACCTGTTTGTTCTCCTAGCAGTTCATGGTATATTGAATACTCTTCTCCAGCATCACAGCTCAAAGGCATCAATTTTCCTTTTGTCATCCTTTCTCATTGTCCAGCTTTCTGATGCATAGCAAGTAATTGCAAAGACTATGGCCTGGATCAGGTGCACCTTTATCTCCAGACTGACATCATTGGATTTTAGTACTCTGGAGATGTCCCTGACAGCAGACTTTCCTAATGCAGTTCATCATTTGCTTTCCTGGCTGCTGGTACCAAGAGTGTTCATTGTGGAGCCAGGCAAACTAAAGCTGTTTAAAATCTCAATGTCTTCACCATCTATCATGATGCTGCCAATTGGCCCAGTGGTGCGAATCTTTGTTTTCTTGATGTTGAGCTTCAATCCATATTTAAAGCTGCAGTCCTTGACCTTCTGCAGTAAGCACTTCAGGACCTCCTCAGTTTCAGCAAGCAGGGTTGTGTCATTTGCATAACACAGATTGTTGATGAGTCTTCCTCCAATCCTGATTCCACACTCTTCCTCATAGAGCTTACCCTTCCTGATGATCCGTTCTGCGTATAGATTGAAAAGGTATGGAGATAGGACACATCCCTGGCATACAACATTCCTAATTTTGAACCATACACTGTTTCCTTGCTCTGTTCTCATGATTGCCCTCTGGTCCAAGTATAGGTTTCGCATAAGCATAAACAAATGTTCTGGTATTCCCATTCTTCTTAGGTTACATGGTTGTTTTAATTGATTGTCCTGGAGTCCAGCACAACTCATAGCAACCCTATGAACCAAAGGCCCGAAGCCCCTCTACAACTATCAATATTTATCAAAGTTCATAGAATTTCTGGAGGCATGTTATTTAGGAAGTAAATGCTACTCCTGCTTTCAGTAGGTTATATTAGCATAGTTAAAATTAAATGATACAAAAATATATAAGTTTTTTAAAAAGATATATGTCAAACTTTGTATTTCCATGATCTCTGTTCCTCTGAGGATAACATTTATTTAGCTTTTATATCAAGACACTTAAAGAATGATGGAGTACTACAGATGTTTATTTTGGGTTGGCATGAATATCACAAAACAAAATATGACAGAATTGTTGAATGCAAAACCAGTTTGCTCTGCAAACATTCACCTAAAATACTTATGTTGAAAATTGATCTACTCTATAAACTCAGTTGACAATAAAAAGTAAAAAATAATTATTTTGAGACAAAAAAATGTGTATTTGGGCACAGCCCCCCAAATATTCTAGTGTATGGACACCCTATTATAAGGTATGGCATGGTTTTTCATAAAGTCTAGCTACTCGATTTATTCAGCAATACAGAATGAATTGATAGGGAGAAAGGATGTAGCCTTGACACATACCTTTCTTGATTTTAAAGCAAACAATGTTCCTTTGCTTTGAAGGTATAGACTTCACATAAGCGCAATTAAGTCTTCTGGTATTCTCATTCTTCTCAATGTTAGCCATCATTTGTTATGATCCACATGGTCAAATGCCTTTGTATAGTCAATCAAACATAAATAGACATTCGTGGTGTTTTCTGCTTTCAGCCAGAATCCATCTGACATCAGCAATGATATCTCTGGTGTCATGGCCTTTTCTAAACCCCTCTAGCAGTTTTCTGTCAATATACAGTTCCAGCTGTTTTTGGAGGATCTTCAGCAATATTTTGTCTTCATGAAATATTAAGGATATTTGATAATTTCTACATTCTTTTATTTTTTTAAATTTTATAGTGGTTTATTTACAAAGTTTGAATACATTGTTTTTCACACTGGAGCTTTCCCATTACCTTCCTCACCCCACCCCTCTGCTTCCACCCTCCCCCCACTGGATTCTCATACTCATAATGGCTTTATATAGTATTTGTCCCTGTGGGACTGAGTTTGTTCACTTAGCATAATGCTTTCCAGTCCCTCCAAGTTAGGTGGTATATTATAAAATCATTGCTCCTGCGTGCTATGTAGTATTCTATGGTGTGAATGTACCATAATTCCTCAATCCATTCCATTAATTTCTATAATCTTTGGATCGCTTGAGAATGGAAACAAATACGGATTTATTCAGGCAGTTGGCTGTTGTTGTTGTTGTTATGTGCCGTCGAGTCGTTTCCGACTCATAGCGACCCTATGCACAACAGCCCTAAACCCTGCTCTATCCTGCGCCAACCGCACCGCCTCTGATACACCCACCCCGATTACCCCAGTCACCGAATCAATCCATCTCATAGAGGGTCTTCCCCTCCTGCGCTGTCCCTCCACCCTCCCAAGCATGATGTCCCTCTCCAAGGACCCGTCCCTCCTGGCAACATGTCCAAAGTATGTCAGATGAAGCCCCAGAATCCTTGCCTCCAAGGAGTAGCTTGGTTTAATCCTCTCCAAGATGAATCTGTTTGTTTTCCTGGCAGTCCATGGTACATTCAGTACCCTTCTCCAGCACCACAGCTCAAAAGCATCCACTCTCCTTCTGTCCTCCCTAGTCATTGTCCAACTCTCTGATGCATAACAAGTGATTGCAAATACCATGGTCTGTATCAGGCGCACCTTAGTCTCCAGAGAGACACTGTTGCTCCTGAGTACCTTAGAGAGGTCCCTAACAGCAGACTTTCCCATTCCCATCGCGATATGCTTTTTGATTTCCTGACTGCTGGTGCCAAGAGTGTTGACTGTGGAGCCGAGCAAACTGAAGCTGTGAACACTCTCAATCTCTTTGTCATCCATCCTGATGCTGCCAATTGGTCCAGTGGCGAGAATCTTTGTCTTCTTGACATTAAGCCTCAGTCCATACTGAAGGCTGCAGTCCTTGACCCTTCGCAGCAAGTGCATGATATCCAGATGTCCTGCCACAGGGTGGTAAGCACTTTCAGGGCTGCATCTGTTAGCTAAATCATGTCAATTGGTGTCCCATCAATCCCTGGACACTTACCTTTTGCCAGTGCCTTCAGTACAATTTGAATTTCTTTCTGAATTGCGATTGGGTCTTTTTCATAGGGTTCTTCCTGAAATGTTGCCGTATCAACCAGTTATTTTTGGTACAGTTTTTCTGTGTATTCCTTTTATCTTCTTTTGATGCTTCCTGGATCATTCAAGATTTTGCCCATAACATCTCTCAGTATTGCAGCTTGAGGCTTGGTTTGTTTTTCAGTTCTTTCAGCTTGAGAGATGCCATACGAGTTGTTTCCTTTTTAATTTCCAACTCCAGATCTTTGCACATTGTGTTACAATACTTTGCTTTGTCTTCTTGATCTGATTTTTGCAATCTTCTGTTTATCTCTTTTACTTTAGCATCTCTTTTTCTCTTTGTTTTAGCTCTTGACACTCTGGTACAATTTTCAGAGTCTATTCTGACATCAGTTTTGACATTTTCTTCCTCCTCTATCTTTGATTTCTTCATGGGTGATATCCTTGATGTCATCACACATCTCATTTGGTTTTTAATGCCTCCAACTTGTTTTTAAGATGGTTTTTAAATTCTGGTGGGGTAGAGTCAGGGTCCTTCTAGACTTGTTTTCATTTTCTTCAGCTTCAGTTTGAACTTACACATGAGTAAATGATTGTCTTTTCCACAGGCAGCACCTGGTCTGGTTTTGACTGGTAATACTGAGCTTCTCCAAGTAATTCTTTCTACATATGAAGTCAGTTTGCTTCTTGTGCCATCCATCAAGTGAGGTCCATGTTTTTCTTTTTTTCTTTAGAAGTATTTTCAATGAATAAATCTTTGAATGTACAAAATTCAAACAATTGATCTTCTGAGCTGGGAGACAGCTGGGGCCAAAGAAGCCAGACATGTGTCATATATTTGTGTGCCTGGTGGTTTCTGTGGTTTACTGTTAGAGGTAAAGTCACTTTGTTTTATTGGGGAAGTGATTTGCATGTTGCTACTGTACACATAGATTTCACCTGATGGCATCAGATTGATTATATCTGTGGAAAGAATCGTTGGAGAAGCTCAATATCAGCTGTGGAATATACCACCAACCACTTGTATTCAAGTTCAGGCTGAAGCTAAGGAAAATGAAATCAAATCCACAAGAACCAAAATTTGACCTGGAGTCTACCTCACCTGAATTTCAAAACCATCTCAGGAACAGGTTTGAGGCCTTGAAGACTGAAGAGCAAAGACAAGATGAGCTGTGGGAGGGTTTAGATTTTTTTTATATTTGTGACAATAACGAAGAGGCATCTTTCAAAGGTACCCAGGAAAAACCGGCGGGAAGAGGCCCTTGGGGACAGTGCAAACGTGCTCCTGGGCAGAAGGGAAACTTGGGAGTGGCGCACAAGGAGAAGTCACCTCAGACAATAACGAAGAGGCATCTTTCAAAGGTACCCAGGGAAAACCGGCGGGAAGAGGCCCTTGGGGACAGCGAGAACGTGCTCCTGGGCAGAAGGGAAGCTTGGGAGTGGCGCACAAGGGGAAGTCACCTCAGACAATAATGAAGAGGCATCTGTCAAAGGTACCCAGAAAAACCGGCAGGAAGAGGCCCTTGGGGACAGCGATTTATCACCAATGTCAGATGGTTCTTGGCAGAAAGCAAACAGTACTAGAGGAATGTCTATCTGTGTTTCATTGACTATGCAAAAGGCATTTGACTGTGTGGATCACAACAAATGTGGCTAACCTTGAGTAGAATGGGAATCCCAGAACACTTGATTGTGTTCATGATTAACCTATACTTGGACCAGGAAGCAGTCATCCAAAATGAGCAAGGATGGTTCAAAATCAGGAAAGAAGTGTACCAGGGATGCACCTTTCCTCCACACATTTTCAATCTATATACAGAACAGATCATTTGTGAGGCTGAGCTTTATGAGAGAAATGTGGCATTGGGATTGAAAGAAGACTCATTAATAACCCATGTTATGTAGATGACACAACCTTGCTTGCTGAAATTGAGGAAGCCCTGAAGCATTTGCTGAGAAGTCAAGGACTATAGAAGCTCAACATAAAGGCAAGTAAGCAGCACCATGATAAATGGAGAAGAGACTGAGATAGTTAATTTCTGCTTGTTTGGATCCACAATCAACAATCTTGGCACCAGCAGTCAGGAGAGCAAAAGAAGAATTGCTCTGGGAAAAGCTGCTGTCAGAGACCTCTCCAAAGTGCTAGAGAGCAATGATTCCAGTCTGGAGACTAAAGTGACTAAAGTGTGCCTGAGTCAGGCCGTGGTCCTTGCAATTACTTGCTATGCATCAGAGCTGGACAGTGATTAGAAGTGACTGAAGAATTAATGCCTTTGAGTTGTGGTGCTGGAGAAGAGTATTGAACATACCTGTTAAGGTATGAACAAGAGAACAAACAAGTTTATCCTAGATGTCAAGGGGATGATTTCTGAAAGAGGTCCAGGGGCCTATTCAAGTAAGAACTAGAAAGTTCTAACTCGGATATATAAGAAAGACACCAGTACCAATGAGAGCAAGAGTAAGGAACAGGTTTATCAGACACTCATAACAGACTATAAAACGGGTCAGGACAGACTGACCCCATCTTTATCTTACAAAAGGTTTTATTCCATTGGGGAGTGATGTGGTTTTCAGCTGGTGGTGCATCCCTTCTAGTAATGTATGGTGATCTGCTTCATCTGGCCATCCATCTTGTTTGGTGTTTTTTTCTTGAGAGTCTGTTTTTCTTATTATATTGCCAAAGTCACACATCTTTGTCAAGAACAATTTCTGATTGATCTACTTTATTAGCATTTCCTTTGCCATTCTCTTGTCGCTGGAGAGAGTGAAACCAGGCTGCTCCTTGAAGGCAAGGATTTTGAAACTGTCTCACATACTTTGGGCATGTCTTCTTGTAAGGGTGGATGGATAGTACAAGAGAAAAAGACCCCAGATGAGATAAATTCACACAGTAATTTGGGCAGTGCGGTGAGTTTGTAGGAGACAGTGAGACTGGCTCAGGATAGGACAAGGTACAAAGCCATTGTTAGGGTTGCTATGAGTCTTATGTGACTCTGGCCCATAACAACCACAACAATATAGAAAAGTTGAAATCTGAAACTAGAGTTGTGGATTTCTTCCAATTCTATTGAACTTTGCCTCATGTACTTTGATAGTCTTATTAGGTGCATATCCATTTTATAATTTTTACTTCTATAATGTTTACTTTATGTTTGTTGGTATACATTTACGTAAGTATGTGTGCATATATTTTAAGAGGTTCCAAACGCCACCCCCACACAGAGTGATTCTCTTGGAGTTTCAGAACTTTCATATTATTTCTCATTACTATGATTTATTATAGAGAAAAGACACAAAATAAAATCAACAAAAGCAAAAAACATATAGAGCTTAATCAGAAAACATAAATTTCCAAGAGAGAAGTTACACGGAATAAGCTTAATTCCTCTATGAATGAGTTGTGACAGCATGTGTGAAATGTTTACCAGGGGCATTCCTTAGAGCCTCAGTGTGTGTGTGTGTGGCAGGGCGGGGAGGGGAGAGAGAGGTGTTTGTTAGCAGTTCACATAGCTACTTCTCTGCTTAACATCTACCCAGATTGCAAACTGTCTAAATACAAAAGTAAGTGCTTAATGTAAACCATATTTTTTTATAAAACCCATTTGTTTTTTATATATTTTTAGAACATATTCTTTCCATTTAATTTCCCCCATTCATTCATTGTTGAACCTTTTCCTCCCTGCCTACAGTTTGATTTTCTCTTGGAAAAAAAATTTATTCTTATACAATCTCCCCCCGCCCTCAGTCTATAATCGACTTTACTATGCATTTTTTTTCTGGAATCTTGTCATGAAATTAATACTTAATTCTATATTCCTTTAAAACAGTTCTCTTCCTCATCTATTTCAACATGGTATACATTATTTATCCCCTCTTATATTAAGTTCCCCCAGCCCCAATGTCAATCCCATTTTACAGCAGTGGCACTATGCAGTATTTGTCCTTTTGTGACTGAGATATTTGACTTAGCATAATGTCCTCCAGGGTCACCTATATTGTATAATATTTCATGAGTTCTTTGTTTTTCAGTGCACCGTAGTATTCCATTGTGTGAATATAACACAACTTTTCTATCATTCATTTGTTGATGGGTTCTTGGGTTGTTTCCAACTCTTTGCTATTGTGAACAAAGCAGCAGTGAACATGGGTGTGCATATATCTGCTTGGGTGGCAGTTATGGTTTCTATAGGGTAAATTCCCAGTAGTGGAATTGCTAGGTCAAATGGTATCACTATTTGCAACTTTTTGAGAAAGCGCCATACCACCTTCCACAGTGGTTGCATCATTTTACACTCCCACCAACAGTGAATAAGGGTTCCAGTTTCTCCACAACCTCACCAGCATTTCTTGCTTGCTGTTCTGTTAAGTTTTGCTATTCTGACTGGGGTGAGATGATATCTCATAGTTCTTTTAATTTGCATCTCTCTTAGAGCTAGGGATTTTGAACGTTTCTTCGGGTGCTTGTTGGTCATCTGAATGTCTTCTTTGGTGAAGTGTCTATTCATATCCTGTGCCCATTTTTCAAATGGATTATTTACCTTTATCTTGTTGCGGTGCACAAGTATTTTATAAATATTTTATAATATACTTTTATTTTATATTTTATAAATACTAGATATAAGTCCCTTATCTGACATGTCATTCCCAAATACTTTTTCCCATTCTGTGGCTTCCCTTTTTATCCTGTTGGAGACGTTTTTGGATGTGCATAGGGATTTGATTCTTACAAGGTCCCATTCATCTATTTTATCTTCTCGTGGTTGTAGATTTTTCAGGATACTTGGAAGACTGTTTATGTTGTGGATTAGGACTACTAGAGTTCTTCCAAGATTTTCTTTAATGAAGCTTATAGTCCTTGGTTTTAGTCCTAGGTCCATGATCAACCTTGAGTTGGTTTTTGTATATGGAGTAAGGTGTGGATCTTGCTTGAGTCTTCTGCAGACATTTTTCCAATTTTGCCAACACCATTTGTTAAAAAGGCTGCCATTTCCCCACTTACCTGATTTCATCTCCTTGTTAAAAATCAGTTGACCATAAGTAGATGGGCTGATTTCTGGGTGCTCAATTCTATTCCATTGATCTATGTGTCTCTTATTGTACCCAGTACCATGCTATCTTAACCACCACAGCAGTGAAGTAGGATTTGAAATCAGGGAGTGAGATGCCTCCTACCTTTTTTCTATTTTTAAGGAGTGCTTTGCTTATTAGGGGCTTCTTTCCATTCCAAATGAAGCTGGAGATTGCCTTTTCCATTTCGTTGAAGAATGGGATTGGTGTTTGTATTGGGATTGCATTGAACGTGTAAATTGCCTTTGGTGGTATTGCCATTTTCACAATATTGAGTCTTCTTATCCATGAGCAATGGATATTATTCCACTTCTCCAGGTCTCTTTTTGTTTCTTGTAGTAATGTTTTGTAATTTTCTTTGAATAGATCCTTTGTGCTTCTGGTTAGATTTACTCCCAAGTATTTAGTCTTTTGATTAGCTATTGTGAAGGATATTGTTTTTCTTAGCCCCGGCTTTGTATTCTCTTTGTCACTGTAGAGAAATCGAACTGACTTTTGTATGTTGATCTCATGTCTTGCTACTTTGCTGAGTTGATCAACTATGTCCAATAGTTTTCTTGCTGAGCCTTTAGGGTTTTTGAAGTATACTATCATATCATCTGCATAGTGAGGTAATTTTACCTCCTCTTTGCCAATTTGGATACTTTTTATTTCCTTCTCTTATTTTTATCGCTAAGACTTCCAATACAATACTGAATAGGAGAGGTGATAGTGGGCATCCTTGCCTAGTTCCTGTTCTTAAAGGGAATGCCTTTAGCCTCTCTCCATGTTAGCTCTCAGATTTGTGTGTATACTATTTACTATGTTGAAGAAATTCTCCTCTAATCCTATTTTGTTGAGTGTTTTAATCAGGAAAGGGTGTTGGATTTTGTAAAAGGCCTTTTCTGCATCAATTGATAGGATCTTGTGGTTCTTGTTCTTTGCTTTGTTAATATGATTAATTACATTGACTGTTTTTCTTATGTTGGACCATCTTTACATCCCTGTTATGATTCCCACTTGGTCATGGTGAATTATTTTTTTAATGTATCCTTGGATTTTATTGGCCAGGATTTTATTCAGGATTTTTGCATGTATGTTCATGAGATATTGGCCTATAGTTTTCTATTTTGGTGGAATCTTTACCTGGTTTTGGTATCAAGGATATGTTTGCTTCATAGAATGAGTCTGGGAGAATTCCATCTTTTTATATTTTCTGAAATAGTTTATGTAGGATTGGTAACAGTTCTTCTGTGAATGTTTGATAAAATTCACTGTCCAGGACTCTTTTTGGCTGGAAGTTATTACCCTTTCAATTTCTTCTTTTTTAATGGGTCTGTTCAGGTATTCCATTTTGGCTGGTGTCAGTTTAGGTAGGTTGTGCATTTCTAAGTATTTGTCCATTTCCTCCAGGTTTTCATATTTGTTTGAGTACAATGTTTCATAATATTCCATTATTAGCCTTTTTATTTTAGTTGGTTCTGTTGTGATGTTGCCCATTTTATCTCTTATTCAGATTATTTGTGTCTTTTCCTTCTTTTCTTTTGTTAGTTTTGCTAGTGATTTGTCAATTTTACTGACCTTTTCAAAGAACCAACTCTTAGTTTTGTTGATAGTTCAATTGTTTTTTCAGTTTTCTATTTAATTTATTTCTACTCTAATTTTTTAATTTTAGGTTTTTTAGAGGGTGTCCAGTTTTCTTGGTGTTCTTTTTCAGTTTGCTAGAGATGTTGGGTTAGATGTGGAGATGTTTCCTTTTGATGTGTTTTCTTATTGCTATAAATTGACCTCTGATTACTGCTTTGGCTGTTTCCCAGAGTTTTGGTAAGCGGTGTTTTCATTGTCATTTGTTTCAAGAAACTTTTCAATTTCATTTTTTAATTTCTTCTAGTACCCACTCATGTTCAATCAAGGTGTTGCTTGGCTTCAAGATACATGGATTTTTCTCCTATAGCCTCTTGTTATTAATTTCTAATTTTGTAGCACTATGGTCTGAGAAAATGCTTTGTATTATTTCTGTGTTTTTTTAATTTATTGATGATTGCCTTGTGACCTAAAATGTGATCTATTCTGGAGAATGTTCCATGCATATTGTGTTTTTCTTTTGGGGGGTGCATTAGCCTATAAATATGTATGAGGTCGAGTTGGTTTATTGTTTAGTTTAATTCTTCAGCATCTTATTTGAGTTTTTTTCTGGTAGTTCTATGTTTCCTTGAGAGAGGAGTATTTAAGTCTCCAACTACTATTGTAGTGTTGTCTGTTTTCTTTTTCAGTTTTGTTAATATTTGTTTAATATATTTTGCAAGTCTTTCATTTGGTGTGGAGATATTTATTATTATTATGTCCTCTTGTTCTATTGAACCTTTAATCATTATGTAGTGACCTTCCTTGTCCTTTGTGATTGTTTTTGCTTTGGAATTTATTTTTCAGAGATTAATATCCCTGCTCCTGCTTTTTTTCTGGTTGCCATTTGCTTGCTATATTTCTTCACCATCCTTTTATTTTTAGTCTTTCTTTATCTTCATTTTTCAGGTGTAGACATACTCTTGTAGACAGCATATTGATGGATATTGGTTTTTTATCCAGTCTTCTACTCTTCTTCTCTTCAATGGTGCATTCAAGCCATTCACATTCAGTGTGATTATTGAAAGGGAGAGTTTTATTACTATCATTTTGTTGAATTCTTTTTGGTGTTGTTGCTAGTTCCCTTGGTCCATGCTGCTGTCTGTGGTACCTCTGTTAGAAGGACATCTCTCAATGTTTCCTGCAATAGTGGTCTTGTTTTTACAAACTCTCTTAGGTTCTGTTTTTCTGGCAATATCTTGATCTCTCCTTCATATTTGATGGATAATTTTGCTGGATACAGTATTCTTGTTGACAGTTGTGTTCTTTGAATGTTTGATATATATCTTTCCACTCTCTTCTTGCAAGTATGGTTTGTGCTGAAAAATCGGCACTTAGTCTTAGCTCTTCTCCTTTGTAGGTTACTCTTTGTTTCTCCCTCGCTGCTTTCAGGATTCTCTCCTTTGTTTCTGGCAAATTTAACTATGATATGCCTTGGTAGTTTTGGGGTTCTTTTGGGGGAGGGGTGTCTATTCTATATGGTGTTCACTCAGCTTCTTGAAATCTATTTTCTCATTCTTTATTATGACTGGGAAATTTTTTTCTAGTTATTCTTCCATAACTTTTTTGGTGCCTTTCCTTGCTTCTTCTGTTCTGGAATTCTGATTATGCACATGCTATTTCTCTTGATGGTGTCCCACATTATTCTTAGGTTTTCTCCTTTTTCCTTTCTTTTTGATTCTGCTTTTTGTTCTAGCAGATCAGTGGTGACAATTCTATCTTCTGTCTCACTGGTTCTGTGTTCCATATCTTCAGCCCTGTTCTTGTGACCATCCGTCATGTTGACAGCATATGAAACATTGGTCCTCATATTTTGTATTGTTTTTCCAGAGCCTGTAATGCATTGTTTTATCTGCTTTGTTTTGGATTGTTTTTCTAAGCTCCTCCTGGTTTTTGTTTGCAGTGTTCTCTGTTATTTTTCAAGTTTGTCTTTCACCCATTGAAAATCATCAATCATTGTTCTTTTGAATTCTGTGTCAGAAAGTTTCATCAGACTTTCTGGCTTCAGGAAATCAAGTGATATTTTGTCACTTTTTTGCCGGGGTGGTGGTGATATCTTGCTTTGGGCCTATGTAGCGTGTGACCTAGCCTGGTTCCTACGTGATATTGCTGTGGTAGAGCTTTTCATGTCTGAGGTGATAGCAGGTTCTTGATTTGAAGTCACCACTCCAGAAGAGGGTGGGGCAGCTACTCTGCCTCAGTTTCTATCAGTTTGATAGAGAAACGGCCTGTGGAAGCAGCCTCCTCTGTCAGACAGCTGCCACAGATAGGGTAGTCCAAGGTCCTCTGGGTTAAAGGCAGTTGATAGACTGGATGTGAGGGGATGCAAGGCAGAGTGCGGTGAACTGATTGGAAAACCAGGAAACCTTGGTTTTCCCTTCAAGAATGAGTTCCACCTTTCTTAAATGAACTTAAGCGTTCTCATGTAATCCTGCCAAAGAGCAGTGATACCACCACCACCACCCCCACCCCAAAGTACCTCACTGAAGTTCCATTGTCACTCCTGGTGTATGTTGAGAACTGTGTTCTGGGCACGGGCAGGTGGTGTCAGGACCAGAGTTCTGGGCATAGGACTGGAGTTCTAGGCTCACACTCAGATTCCAGCTTTCCTGTTCATATGTGTCAGCAGCTCCCTAGCATGTGTGTTGCAGCAACAAGCTGTTCTCCAGTGCATGAGTGACATCAGGAGGCAGCTTTCTGGCACACGCCAGGCGTCAGCAGGCAACTCCCTGGCACACACCAGGCATCAGCAAGCAGCTCCTCGACTTGTGCATAGATTCAGGAAGCAGCTCTCTGGCACATGTCTGGTGTCAGGAGGCAGCTCGTCAGTGCATGCCCGGCATCAGCAGGCAGTTCCCTAGCGCACATGTGAAGTCAGCAAGCAGCTCTCTAGTGCATGCCTGGTGTCAGCAGGCAGCTTCTTGGTGCATTCCCTGCATCAGGAAGCAGCTCCCTGGCACATGCCCAGCCTCAGCACGCAGCTCCCAGACATATGTGTGACATCAGCAGGCAGCTCCCTGGTGCTCATGTGGAGTAAGGAAGCAGCTCTCTGGCAGCTCCCTGACATGCGTCCTGTGGCATGTGTCAATAGTCGCTTCTGATATCTCTCACTAATCTTCAACTGTCTGCCCTGGTGGTCCATCTGCCCTGGCAGTCCATCTGCCTTCGATAATAAAATTCTTGTATTATATTTTTATTTCATTTTTTTGTTTTTGTACATTTTCTTACCTGTTCCTTTCCCTTCCCCTTCCCCATTCCTCCCCACAATGCATCTCTTCTTCTAGATTGTTGTCACACATATAATACCTAACCATATATTCTTTGTGGACAGTTCTTTCACTCATTTGTTCATTAGCTACCTAGTCTTTTTCCATTCTTTCCACAACCCGCCCACCTCCATGTTATTTTTGTCATGAAAGGTGAAAAAAATGGAAATGGATAATGGTGATGGTTTAACAGCATAATTAATTTTAACGTTTTTGTCTTGTTGTTAACTAATTCCAAAATCTGTGCGACCTAAGTCAACATTTTTTTATTGTGATTTGAGTGAAAGTTTAGAGAGTAAATTGGTTTCTGTTCACTAATTGATGTTGCTATTGTTGAGTGCCACTGAGTTGTATATTCAGTGACCCTATAACAACAGATCTGAACCCTGACCTATCTTGCATCATTCTTTTCATCTCTGACACTTTTGAACCCATTGCCACAGACACTGTATCAATCCGTCTCCCTGATTATTCTTCCCTTTCCAAGGAATAGCCTTTCCTAACAACATGTCCAAAATATGTGAGACAAAGCTTTGTCATCTTTTCCTCCAAGGACCACTCTGGTTTCACTTTCTTGAAGACTGTTCTTTTGGAAGTCTGTTGAACACTCTTCTCCAACACCACAACCCAAATATATCAGTTCTTATCTATTGTTCAGCTCTTAGATGCATAACAAGTTATTGGAAAGACTGTGGTTTGAATCAGTCCCAGTTGATGTCTCTAAACTAACATCACTGCTTTTCAGGACCTTGGAAAGATCCCTGACAACAGAATTTCTCAGTGCTATATATCTCCTGATTCCTGGTACTGAAGATATTGACTGTGGATCCAAACAAGATGAAATAGTTGACAGTTTCAATCTTTTCTTCATCTATCATGATACTGTCTACTAGTGAAAATTACTGTTTTCTTAATAGTGAGATATAATCATATTGGAGTCTGTAGCCCTTGATCATCTGCAGCAAGCATCTCAGGTCCTCCTTTCTTTGAGCAACCAAGATTGTGTTGTCTTTGTAACACAGGTTGTTGTTGATCTTCCTCCAATCCTGGTGCCATACTCTTCTTCATAAAATCCAGGTTCTCTAATGATTTGCTCAGCTTACAGAGTGGATAGATACAGAGAAAGGATACAAACCAGACATGCACCTTTTCCAATTTTAAACCAGTAGTGTTCCATTGCTCTGTTTGTACAACTTCTTGGTCTAGGTATAGATTTCATATAAGCATATTTAAGTTTTCTTAAATAAGTGTTCTGGAAAGAAATGTTCCATTCTTCTCAATGATAGCCATAGTTTGTTATAATCCAAATAGTTAAAATACCTTTTCATAGTCAATAAAACACAAATAGACATTCTTCTGCTTTCAGTCATAATCTGATGGTGATCTCTGGTTCCACAGCCTCTTCTAAACCCAGTCTTCTGGGAATTTTCTGTCAGTGTAATGTTGTAGCTATTTTTGGATGATCTTCAACAGTATTTTGCTCATATGTGACTGGTTTTATGATAGTAATTATAATACCCATACTGGCCATACTCTTCCTACTCTTACAGTTCTAATTTCCACAATTCCTTCTGTCCTTTCTGCCTTCTAAACTTCATCTCTGGGAAAATACTACCCTTTTAATATTGCATAGTTATTTCTTCCAAGGAATGAATATTTCCTTTATATTGTTTTTCCACTTAGATAAAAGATGAGCCATAGGGATCAGTTCATTTCCAGGTTTGAAGGGTGACTAAGAGCCATAGTGTCCGGTGTTTCTACAGTCTTTATTGGACTTGGAAGTCTTCTTTCATTATTTATATTTCTCTTGGTCCTTGCCACTTTATATACTAAGAAATTTTTTCTTGAATGTCACCTATTTGTTTTAAAAAGAAATTGTGATCATCAAGAAAGTGATTTATTTTTTTTCAGCAGAGAAAATGAATTCTTTTATTTACTGAGTAGACAGAATACATGCTAATTACTTTAAACCAGTCATGGACTATATCAGAGCCTTTTCCATTTTAATTTCAATCTTATTATCCACTTTAAAAGTGCTACTTCAACTGCAAAATAGAATTAACTGTTCCTCTGTAATTCCAGCCTACTTTGTACATGTTGCCAACTTCTGCAAGTCTTCTTTTGGTATGTATTAATATATATGTCTCTTGTCAGATCTTAGGCATTTTGTGAACAGAAACCTTGTTTGTTTTCATTAATAGTATTCTCAACACCTAGGATAGGTCTAGGCCCTTAATGGAAACCCAGTTTGTATAACATATTTTATATTACCCTGTAAAGTTACAAAAAAAGCAAGGAGTATATAGCAGGTTTTTTTCAGTTAACTTTTAGATTAGTTACATTGGTTGGTTTTTTTTCCCCCCTTATCATCTAGTTCTGACCACTTCAAATAGAAAAACAATATGCTGTTACAGGAACAAGTATCATTCAAAGATGTGTGTGTAGACTTTACCCAGGAAGAATGGTATCTACTGAATCCTGCTCAGAAAATACTCTACAGAGATGTGACACTGGAAAATTATAGCCACATTGTCTCAGTAGGTAAGGTCTCCCTCCCCAACTCCATGTGACTTTCAGCATGCATATCTATATTGCAGAAAAACCCAAGTTTCCTGTAGAATTTTCCATTTTGAAGCCAGAGATCCAGCATTCTGAATCGAATGCATTTAGTCATTATTATTTTTCTTACTCCCCAGAAATTGGTTCATTTTGATACTTCCTTTAAATAGCTCCTCAATCTATATCTTTCATCCTTGTAATGTTTTCATGATCTCTGAAACCAACATGTTTAACTCCTGCCTACACTGTTTTCTCTTAACAGGATGTTGTGTCACTAAGCCAGAGGTGATCTTCAGGATAGAGCAAGGAGAAGAGCCCTGGACATTAGAAGAGGGAGTCTCAAGCCTACACAATTCAGGTGGGTTAGTGAGTTTGTAAGTGGAAGAAATCCAGAGGAAATTAGGTCTTCGTTTAGGTTTAAGGCTTGCCACCTCAGTAACTTCCTTTCTGGGCCACCGATCTTTGAGACTAACCAACCAACCTTCAACTCCTCTTCCTCAGGTACCTAAGTCAGACCTTCATATGTCACTCTCACTCATAAATGTTGTTGTTGTTATGTGCCGTCGAGTCGCCTACGACTCATAGCGACCCTATGTACAACAGCCCTAAACTCCTCTCTGTCCTGTGCCAATTGCAC
>NW_006400326.1:162671-171283 GCF_000299155.1 Elephantulus edwardii | reverse complement strand
ATTCTTACCCTTCTATTTCCACCATCTCCCCTACCTTGGATCGTCATACTCATTCTACAATAATGGTTTTATACAGTATTTGTCCTTATATGACTGAGTTAGTTTACTCAGAATAATGTTTTCCAGTCTCTCTCAAGTTAGGTAGTAATTCACAAAATCTTTGCCCCTGTTTTCTGTGTAGTATTCCGATTGTATGTGACTGGGAACAAACATTTGGCAATATCATCTCAGACAAGAGTCTCATAACAAAAGTTTATAGAATACTCCTAAGCCTCCACAAGAAAAAACTGATAAGCTAATTACAAAATGGGTAAAAGACATGAAAAGAATTTTCACAGAGGAATATATTCAAATGGCCAACAGACATAAGAAGAAATGCTCCAAATCACTGTCAGTTAGAGAGATGCAAATCAAACCCACAATGAGATACCATCTCACTCCAGTAGCAGTGGCACACTTTAGCAGGACAGCAAATAATAAATGTTGGAGAAGATCTGGTAAGGTTTTACATTGTTGGTGGGATTGTACAATGTTATAACCACTCTGGAAGGCAGTTTGGCACTTCCTCAAAAAGCTGAACATAGAAATTCCACATGACCCAACTATTCAGTTGCTTGAAATATATCCCCCAAAAATTAGAACTGAGGCTCAAACAGAAACTTGTACACCAGTGTTCATAGCAGCATTATTCACCATTGCAAGAACATGGAAACAGCCCAGATATCCAGCCACAAATGAATTGAATGAGAAGTTGTGATCTGCTTAATTTTACATGGTTTTCTTTCTCTGGCTTTAGAAAGTATTTATCTACTTCCTTTGTGTTTGATTACTTTCTTGCTAGTTAACATCCATTCATATAATACTTTATTCTCTCAGTACATATGTCATGAATGTACACTATGGCCCAGTAATGTTTTAAGTGTTAATACAATATTGTGTATTAAGAGTGTATATTACAACAAGGGACACAATGCAGAACCATCTATCATTCACACAAACTATGATAAGTGGTGGTAAGTACTGGGAAGAAAGTTAAAGCATGGAAAATGGGTGTGGAGAAGATAGCATGTGATATTTTTTAGTAGAGAGGCCAGAGATAGTCTCTAATGAGGTCAGAATTCAAGCTGATAATTTAATAAATTGAGAGTTGATTATCTACATCCTGAGTAATCTTGGTAGAAGAAATATGAGATACTCTTACACAGGCATATTCTTGGAGTATTTGAAAAATGGCATGGAGCCTCGTGTGGCTGGAGATGAATAAGGTGCAGATTGGTAGGAAATAACAGCAAAATAAATTAAATTGGATACATTAAATTCCTTTTTTAATAATATGAGAAACCTTTAATTCCTTATAATTAAATATAAGTGTAAATCTCATCATAAAGTCCTTAGATGTGATTTAGTTTAAAAGAATCTCTGACTTCTTTGTGGTGAATATACTGGTGGAATGTGGGTGGTAGTTGGAGTAAGAATGAAAAAGAAATAGCAGTTAAAACACTCTTAAAGGCTTACGTTGCACACACACCTGGTTGTGTGCTATTCTACAGACAAAGGAGGATAATAGACTGCAATAGAGAAGACTGCAATCAGGTGAGAGACTCAGTCTCAGAACCAGCACTCTGAGATGCTGGTGAAAGAGGGGCCTGAAATTCCCCTGGATGAAAGCTCCACCATTTGGGGATACTTGCCACTATGAAGGCATCCCAGGGACCATAGAGGACAATAGAGTTTCGGATGGGGGCTATAATTAGACTAGAGACTCACTTTCATAGCTGACCTGCTGAAGTGTTTTGAAGAGAATAGCTTTCAAAGCCCCAACAGAACCTACTTAAGTTGGAGCACCAATTCACACACCACTCTTCAGAAAAGGGAGGACAGTAGATCCTCAGATCTGCAATAAGGTGAGATTCCTGTAGGTCTGCACTGCAGACCCGAGAGGATCTGAACGACTTTAGGAAAGGCAAACTTTCCTGTTCCATAGTACCAGAAAGGACATCCTTATCACCATAAAATGAAGATTTTAATCTGATGCCTAATTGGTAACATCACAAAGATAAAGAGCTACCAATAACCTATGCAGACACAATAGCAACAGCCTAACACATACCAAGAAAAACTTCACATAATGTCAAGAGAGCAGCAGGCAGCTGTAAACATTGTGAAAAAAGAACCAGAGTATATTGCAGACCCAGTAAACACCCTAGAGTCAGGGAGACGAAAGATACATATTGACATGGAGTGATTAAAACAGCTAGAGAAGAAGGTACAAATGTTGGAAGAAAATAATGGAAGCCAGAAATAAAGTGAATGTCCCAGAGGCAGAGAACAAAAAGAAATATATTGATGTGGAGTTTTATGAACAGCTACAGAAGAAGGCGCAGATGATGGAAGAAACAATGGAAGCCATAAAGAAACTGAAGTGAATACTCCAGAGACAGGTATCCAAAAGAAGTATACAGACACAGAAGAACATGAACAACTACAGAAGAAACTGCAAAAGATGGAAGGAAAAATTGAAACTATAGCTCTCCAACACGTAGTTTGAATTTGTTCCTCAGTTCCTTGACCTTAAGAAATGCTTAGTTAGTTCGCCCCTTTTGATTTTCTGACTCCAGCTCCTTGCACTTTTCATTGTAATATTTTACTTTGTCATCCCGTGCTGCCTTTTGAAATCTTCTGTTCAGCTCTTTATTTTTTTTTATTTTTTAATTGATTTCTTTATTAATTTAGTTTGTTTCTTTTTCATTTCAATGAACATCTACAGAGATTTTGGAATTCCTTTCATTCATTGTTGCACCCTTCTCCCCAAACAAACCCCCCCCGTTTCCCCGTTTGCTCCTCTCCTTGAAAAGCAAAAGAAAAACTCCTTCATTGGTACACAATCCCCCCGCACCTCCCCAAACCTCACTCCCTACCCCCAAATATAATCCACTCGGCAACCCTCATTGCGTACTCCTACGATAAAAATAATGCCCTAAAATATAATACTTTTAGACTATTCTCTCCCCCATAGACTTCAATGCCATAAACATATTTCATCCAGTTTTTCTCAGTCTTACCCCCCACCCCAATGCCAGCCTCATTCTACAACAGTGGCACCATATAGCATTTGTCCCTTTATGCTGAGTGAGGTATCTCAGTCACAATGTCCTCCACGGTCACCCATTTTGAATAATATTGCATGAGTTCCTTGTTTTTCAATTGTTCAGCTCTTTAGTATCTTGAATTCTTCTGTCTGCTTTGGCTTTTCTGAGCTCCACTGCAATATTCAGAGATTCTCCTGACATCCATTTTGGTCTTTTCTTCCTCCTCTGTCTTTGTAATCACCATTTGCACTCTTCCTGGAAGATACCCTTGATATCCTCCCACAACTCATCTGGTCTTTACTCATCAGTGTTCAAGGCCTCAAACCTGTTCCTGAGATGGTTCTGAAATTCAGGTGGGATAGACTCAAAGTCGTATTTTGGTTCCTGTGGATTCGGTTTCATTTTCCTCAGCTTCAGCTTGAACTTGCATATGAGTCGTTGGTGGTCTGTTCCACAGTCAGCTCCTGGTCTAGTTTTCACAGCTGATTTTGAGCTTCTCCAGTGTTTTTTTCCACAAATGTAATCAATCTTATTTCTATGAATACCATCAGGTGAAATCCGTGTCTATAACCTGTGTTTATGTCTCTTAAAAAATGTATTTGCAATGAATACGTCATTGATTGTTCATAATTCAATCTCCAGCTTCATTTCTGTCACCGAGTCCATGTTTTCCAACTGAATCTTCTTCTCTGTTCCCAACTTTTACATTCCGGTCACCTATTATTATCAATGCATCTTGATTGCATGTTTGATTGATCCCCAACTCTAAAAGTTGGTAGAAATAATCTATTTCCTCTTCTTTGGCTCTGGTTGTTGGTGCATGTATCTGAATGATAGTGGTATTCACTGGACTTCCTTGTATGTGTATGGATATTATCCTGTCACTCACAATATTGTACTTAGATGCATCTAGAAATGACTTTTAACTATGAAAGCAACCCCTTTAATCAAGTATGCTTTAGGCAGAATATTAAATGATCCATAAAGTATTAAATGAAGATGGAAGGAATATACTGAGTTACTGTATCAAAAGGAATTGGCAGATGCAGAAGGATTTAGTGAAACAACATAATGAGCAAGAGCCTGTAGTGATGAAGGAAGAAGTACAAGCTGCTTTGAAGGAAATAGCAAAAAGTAAAGCCCCAAGAATAGATGGTATATTTCAGGTAACAGATGCTGCCCTGGATGTGCTCACCAAATTGTGCCAAGAAATCTGGAGAACAAACACTTGGCCAACTGACTGGAAGAGATCTATATTTGTTCCTATTCCAAAGAATGGTGACCCAACAGAGTGTGGAAACTGTAGAACAATATCATTGATTTCACATGCAAGCAAGATTCTACTGAAGATTATCCAAAAATGACTGGAACAGTACATCAGCAGAGAACTGCCAGAAGTCCAGGCTGGGTTTAGAAGGGGTCGTGGTACTAGGGATATTGTAACTAATGTTAGATGGATCTTAGCTGAAAGCAGGGAATACCAGATGAATGTCTATCTGTGTTTCATTGATTATGCAAAGGCTGACTCTCAGAAGAATGGGAATCCCAGAACACTTGATCGTGCTAATGAGAAACCTATACTTGGACCAAGAGACAGTCGTCAGAACAGAGCAAGGAAACACTGAATGGTTCAAAATTAGGAAGGGCCAGGAATGTGTCCTGTATGCAAAACAGATTATCCAGGAATCTGGGCTCTATCAGGAGAGATGTGGTGTCAGGATTGGTGGAAGCTCTGTCAACAACCTGCATTATGCAGATGACACAACCCTGCTTGCTGAAACTGAGGAGGACCTGAAGTGCTTGCTGCAGAGGGTCAAGGACTGCAGCCTTCAATATGGATTGAGGCTCAATGCCAAGAAGACGAAGATTCTCAGCACTGGACCAATTAGCAGTATCAGGATGAATGGTGAAGAGATTGAGATTGTTCACAGCTTTTAGTTTGCTTGGCTCCACAGTCAACACTCATGGCACCAGTAGCCAGGAAATTAAAAAACGCATTGTGATGGGAAAGTCTGCTGTTAGGGACCTTTCCAAAGTACTGAAGAGCAACGGTGTCTCTCTGGAGACTAAGATGTGTCTGATACAGGCCATGGTCTTTGCAATCACTTGTTATGCATCAGAGAGTTGGACAGTGACTAGGAGGGGTAGAAGGTGAATTGATGCCTTTGAGCTGTGGTACTAGGGAAGAGTACTGAGTGTACCATGGACTGCTAAGAAAACAAATAGATTCATCCTGTAGAGGGTTAAACCAGGCTACTCCTTGGAGGCAAGGATTCTGAGGCCTCATCTGACATACTTTGGACATAGGAGGGACTGGTCCTTGGAGAGGGACATCATGCTTGGGAGAGTGGAAGGATGGCGCGGGAGGGGAAAGCCCTCTATGAGGTGGATTGATTCAGTGACTGGGGTAATCAATATGGGTGTACCAGAGACAGTGAGATTGGCACAGTACAGAGCAGAGTTTAGGGCTGTTGTACCTAGGGTCACTATGAGTCACAAGCGACTCGACAGCATTTAACAACGTAACAACATAACTCTCCAAGTTGTGTCAAGAAGCCTGGAGGACAACCACTTGGCCAACTGAATAAAAGAGATCTATATTTGTTCCCATTCCATAGAAAAGTGATCCAACAGAGTGTGGAAACTATGAAACAATATCACTGATATCCCATGCAAGCAAGATTCTGTTGAAGATTGTCCAAAAATAACTGGAACAGCACAACAACAGAGAACTGCAAGATATGCAGGCTGGTGTAGAAGGGGTCGCGGAACTAGGGATATTGTAGCTAATATTAAATGGATCATGGCTGAAAGCAGGGACTTTCAGGAATGTCTACCTGTTTCATTGATTTTGCAAAGGCATTTGACTGTGTGGATCACAACAAACTGTGGCTGACTCCGAGAATAATGGGAATCCCAGAACATTTGATCATGGTTGTGCAAAGCGTATTCTTGAATCAGTCATCAGAACAGAGCAAAGAAACACTCACTGCATGGTTCAAAATTGGGATGGGTGCATGCCAGGGATGTGTCCTATCTCCATACCTTTTCAATCTATATTGAGAACAGATTATCTGGGAGGCTGGGCTCTTTGAGGAGAAGTATGGCATCAGGATTGGAGGAAGATTCATCAACAATCTGCATTATGCAGATGACACAATCCTGCTTGCTGAAACTGTGGAGGACCTGAAGTGCTTGCTGCAGAGGGACAAGGACTGCAGCCTTCAATATGGATTGAGGCACAATATCAAGAAACAAAGATTCTCAGCACTGGACCAATTAGCAACATCAGGATGGATGGTGATGAGATTGAGATTGATATTGTTCACAGCTTTTAGTTTGCTTGGCTCCACAGTCAACACTCTTGGCACCAGCAGCCAGGAAATTAAAAGGTATATTGTGATGGGAGTCTGCCGTTAGGGATCTCTCTGAAAAACTGATGAACAATGGTGTCACTCTGGTGACTAACTTGTCCCTGATACATGCCATGGTCTTTGCAGTCACTTACTATGCTTCAGAGAGCTGGACAATGACTAGTGAGGTTAGGAGAATTGATGCCTTTGAGCTGTGGTGTTGGAGAAGAGTATTGAATATGCCATGGACTGCTAAGAAAATGAACAATTTCATCCTAGAGATGGTTAAAACAGGCTCCTCCTTGGAGACAAGGATTCTGAAGCTTCGTCTGACATATTTTGGACATGTTGCAAGGAATGACCAATCTTTGGAGAAGGACGTCGTGCTTGGGAGGGTGGAAAGACGGTGCAGGGGAGGAAGGCCCTCTATGAGGTGGATTGATTGTGACTGGGTTTATCGAGGCAGGTGTGTTGGAGACAGATTGGCACAGGATAGAGCAGGGTTTAAGGCTATTTGTACATAGTGTCTCTATGAGTTGCAGGTGACTCGGTGGTACATAACAACAATAGGGAAAGAGGTACAAGAACTAAAAAATCATCACAATAGAGAGAGGGTATAGCAGCATAGTACTGGAAATAATTAAAGTTCAAGTAAATGCAAACCAGAATATTAGGACTGAAGTGGCTAAAGTATCCAGTACACTAATGGGACAAAACAATAGAACTGAATTTTTATTTTTTAATTTTTTTATTTTTTTTACAAAATCAAAGGGAAACTGTTAAGTTTATTTGGAGAGGAAAGAGACCCTTAATAAGCAAAGCATTTCTAAAAGCCAAAAATGAAGAGGGAGGCATAGTATTCCCTGACCTCTAAAGCTACTACTCAGTAGTAGTAACCAAAATAGCATGGTACTGTTACAATGATAAGCACATAGACCAATGGAACAGAATTAAGAACCCAGAAATAGACCTAGCTATCTGGCCAACTGATATGAGACAAGGAAATAATACCTATCAAATGAGAAAATGACAACCTCTTCAACAAACAGTGTTGGCAAAACTGCACTGCTACCTGCAGAAAGCGGAAACAGAATCTACATCTTCACACCATACACAAAAATCAACTCAAGGTGGATCAGAGACCTGGGAATAAAGCCCAAACCCATAAAGTTCATAAGAGACAAACTGGGATCAATCTTAGAAGGCCTAGTCTATGGTAGAAAGAGACTGCCAAATACACAAAATGCACAATCTGAAGAGAATAAAAATTGATGAATGGAACCTTCTAAAGATTAACTCTCTGCTCATCAAAATCTTTTTTCAACAAGGTGAAAAGAAAACCTGTTTACAGAATACTTCTGGGCCTCCAGGAGAAAAAGACTGATAATCCAATTGCCAAATGGGAAAGAGAAATGGAATGACTTTTTGCAGAGGAGGACATTTGGATGGCCAACAGACGCAAAGAAGTGCTCTGATCACTGGCAATAAGAGCGATGCAAATCAAAACCACAAAGAGATACCTCCTTACCCCAGTAGCCATGGCAAAGTTTAGCAGGGCAGCAAGTAATAAAAGATGTTGGAGAGGATGTGCAAGATAGGAACTCTTCTACATTGTTGGTAAGATTGTAAAATGGTACAACCTCTCTAGAAGGCAGTTTGGTGTTTCCTCAAAAAGCTGAACATAGAAATTCCATATGACCCAACTATTCCAAATATACCCTGAGAATATGAGAACTGAGGCACAAACGAAGACTTGTACACCAATGTTTATAGCAGCATTATTCACCATCACAAGAGCATGGAAACAGCCCAGATGCCCAACTATAAACTAATGGGTTGAGAAATTATGGTACATTTACACAATGGAGTATTACACAGCATTCAGGAGCAATGATTTTGTAAATTATTACCTAACTTGGTAGGGACTGGAGAGCTTTATGCTGAGTGAACTAACTCAGACCCCATAAGGACAAATATTATATAAAACCATTATTGTAGAATGAGTATAAGGATGGGGGGAAGCAGAGTGATGAGGATGTGCAGGGGGAGGAGAGATTAATCATGAGGTTGTATAATTTCATGGGGGGAGTGAGGGAAATTGGAAGAATATTATCTGGAATACAGTGTATTCAAATTTTGTAAAATTAATAATAATAATAATAATAATAAT
>NW_006400326.1:161284-162571 GCF_000299155.1 Elephantulus edwardii | reverse complement strand
CCAGCTATTCTACTGCTTGGAATATACCCTGAGAAAATGAGAACTGAGGCACAGCCTTGTACACCATTGTTCATAGCAGTGTTATTCACCATTGCCAGAACATGGAAACAGACTAGATGTCCAACCACAGTGGAATGGATTGAGAAATTATGGTACATTCACACAATGGAATAGTATACAGCACACAGGAGCAATGATTTTGTAAATTACTACCTAACTTTGGGGGAAATGAAGAGCATTATGCTAAGTGAACTCAGTCTCTTAAAGACAAATACTGTAAAGACCATTATTACTATTTTTATTTTATACTGATTTATTTACAAAGTTTGAGTACTTTATTTTTCACACCAATTTTTTCCCATTTTTTTCACCAGTCCCACTGGTGATACTATGATTAATCAGCCCCCTCCCATCCTCACCCCTCTGCTTCCACCATCTCCTTAGATTCTCATACTCATTCTACAGTAATGAGCTTTATACAGTATTTGTCCAGTGGGACCATGTTGCTATGTCATCGTTGCTTTTTAGAGATCCCTGTCAGCACATTTCTCTAAAGCAGTTTGTCTTTTGATGACCTGCATTCTGCTACAAAGAGTATTGATTATAGAGCTGAGCAAGCTGAACTTGATGACTACCTCAGTCTTTACTCCATCTAACCAGCAGCCAGGAAATTAAAAGGCGCATTGCCATGGGAAAGTCTGCTGTTAGGGACCTCTCCAGGGTACTGAAGAACGATGGTGTCTCTCTGGAGACTAAGGTGCGTCTGATACAGCTATGGTCTTCGCAATCACTTGTTATGCATCAGAGAGTTGGACAATGACCAAGGATGATAGCAGGAGAATTGATGCCTTTGAGCTGTGGTGCTGAGGAAGAGTATTGAGAATACCATGGACTGCTAGGAAAACAAACAGATTTGTCCTGGAAAGGGTTAAACCAGGTGGCTCCTTGGAGGCAAGGATTCTGGGGCTTCGTCTGACATACTTTGGACATGTTGTCAGGAGGGACGGGTCTTTGGAGAGGGACATCATGCTTGGGAGGGTGGAGGGACAGTGCAGGAGGGGAAGACCCTCTATTAGGTGGATTGATTCAGTGACTGGGGTAATCGGGATGGGAGTGTCAGAGGCAATGCGATCGGCACAGGATAGAGCAGGGTTTAGGGCTGTTGTACATAGGATTGCTATGAGTCGCAAGCGACTTGACGGCACATAACAACAACATACCTGAGATGAGAAAGACCCTGGGCGAGGCAGAGTAAGATGCCAAGTGATGACGCTGGATAAACATCTG
>NW_006400326.1:155277-160584 GCF_000299155.1 Elephantulus edwardii | reverse complement strand
GCGACTCATAGCGACCCTATGCACAACAGCCCTAAACCCTGCTCTATCCTGCGCCAACCGCACTGCCTCTGACACACCCATCCCAATTACCCCAGTCACCGAATCAATCGGACACCGCAACTTAAAGACATCAATTCTTATTCTGTCATCCTTACTCATCGTCCAGCTCTCTGATGCATAGCAAGTAATTGTGAAGATCATAGCCTGGATCAGGCACACCTTAGTCTCTAGACTGACATTGTTGCTTTTCACTATGCTGAAGAGATCCCTGACAGCAGATTTTCTCAGTGCAATTTGTCTTTTTATTTTCTGACTATTGGTGCCAAGAGTATTGATTGTGAAACCAAGCAAACTCTAATTGTTAATAACTTCAGTATCTTCTCTATCTCTTGTGATGCTGCCAATTGGCCCATTGGTGAAAATCTTTGTCTTATTATTAACTTCAGTCCATATTGAAGAGTACAGTCCTTGACTCTTCAGCAAGTGCTTCAGGTCCTCAGTTACAGCAAGCAAATTTGTGTCATATGCATAACACAGGTTGTTGATGAGTCTTCCTCCAATCCTGATGTCACATTTCTTCTCATAAAGCCCAGCATCTCAGATGATCTGTTCTGCTATAGATTGAAAAGGTATGCAGACAAGCTGCCTCCCTGACACACTTCTTTCCTCATTTTGAACTATGAAGTGTCTCCTTGCTCTGTTTAAAGATGCTGAAGATCTAAACTGTATAGTCAGCCCACTCTACCTTGTGGGTGTATTGAGGGTCCTGCACCTAACTAAAACTCAGTTCACTTTGTTCTGAAGTACACATGGTACATTCTTCAGAGTTGATCATGTATTAGCACCCAAAGCAAGCCTCAACAAATTTAAAAAATTTGAAATAAATACTAAATATCTTCTCAGACCAAAGTGCCATAAAACTAGAAGTTAATGACAAGAGGATAAACTTATAAAATAACCCATGTAGAAGCTAAGTAACCCTCTGCTAGAACACAATTGAGTTATAGAAGAAATAAAAAATGAAATGAAGATACACAGTTAGAATCTACCAGATGCTCTGCTGGAGGAGAGGAAATCTCCTCCTATGCCAGCTGGATCTGATTTGACGGTACACAACATTTAAAAAATATATAAATAAATTTCCTCTAAAGACATGAAGATGCAACATATCAAAACCTCTGAGTTGCAGCCTAGACAGTTCTCAAGGGGAAAGTTCATAGCAGTAAGCACATACATAAACAAGGAAGAATGACGAAAAATCCATTATCTAACTCAACACCTTCATCAAATAGAAAGAAAAACAATCTAATCCTACAGTCTCTAGAAGAAAGGAAATTACAAGGACAAGAGCTGAAATAAATGAGATAGAAGACAAAAAATAACAAAAACAAAATACCCAATTGAAACCATCAACAAGACCAGGGGCTGGTTTTTCAAAAAGGCCAAATAAAATTGACAAACTATTGGTAAACTTAGGAAAAGAGAAGACACACACATAACTTGATTAAGAAATTATAGAGGTGACATAACTACACAACCAGTTCAATTAAGTAGATAATATTGGAAGATTATGAAAAGCTATATTCTGTTAAATTTTAAAACCTAGTGGAAATAGACTGATTGCTCAAAGCTCATTCCCTACCAAATTGACTTGGACAGATACAGAACACTTGAATAAACACATTACAAAAGAAATGGACCATATGGCTTCACAGCTGAATTATACTAAATATTCAGTGAATATCTATTACCAGTGAACGGTGGGTAAAGGAAATGTGCAAGATCCAGTGTGGAAAACAATGTACATGAACTTTGTAAATAAACCAGTATAAAATAAAAATTTTATTTAGCTTTCTTTCGGCTTTCGGCTCGGAGGAGGCCTCGGTGCAGCTCTCTTCGGTCGTCCTGCATCTGGGTTCATCCGACACCAGCCCCCTCCGCCATGCCGCCCAAGTTCGACTCCAACGAGATTAAAGTCGTGTACCTGAGGTGTACCGGTGGAGAAGTCGGTGCCACTCCCGTTCTGGCCCCCAAGATCGGCCCCCTGGGTCTGTCTCCAAAAAAGGTTGGTGATGACATTGCCAAGGCCACCGGTGACTGGAAGGGACTAAGGATTACAGTGAAACTGACCATTCAGAACAGACAGGCCCAGATTGAAGTGGTGCCTTCTGCCTCTGCCCTGATCATCAAAGCCCTAAAGGAACCACAGAAAGAAGCAGAAAAATACTAAGCACAGTGGAAATATCACTTTTGATGAGATTGTTGGCATTGCCCGGCAGATGCGACACCGGTCTTTAGCCAGAGAACTCTCTGAAACTATTAAAGAGATCCTGGGAACTGCCCAATCTGTGGGCTGCAATGTTGATGGCCGTCACCCTCATGACGTCATAGAAGACATCAACAGTGGTGCTGTGGAATGCCCAGCTAGCTAAGGAACTACAGATGAAAATATTTCAATAAAGGATCATTTGTTAACAAAAAAAAATTATTTAAAGAAAAACAGCAAAGAGAGGTGTCCTTTTGGTTAGCAGTGGAACACCTTTTGAACTATTTGCATTTCTCTGATGTCTAATGACATTGAACATTTTTCATTTATCTGTTAGTCATATGAATATTTTCCTTGATAAATTTCCTATTGATGTCTTTCACCTAGGTGTTTTGTTGTTTTAATTATATGTCTTGTTGTTGTACATATACCTTGAAGATAGAGGCAAGAGGATTTGTTGTCAGTTTTAGTATAGAATGTGAGAAAAGGGCAAAGAAGCGTGAGTCCAAGCATTTTTTTCTCATGAACGGTATTAATTAGGTTTACATTTACAGAGATCAAGAAATTAGTAAAGGATTTTAGGGGAATTAAGAAAATATTTTTATTAATAGGAAAATTTTTGATATTTTGCTGAACAAATCATTTGAGAAGCTCAACCTATGTTATGCAGATGATACAGCTTTGCTTGCTGAAAGTGAGGGGAACTTGAGGTGCTTCCTGCAAAGGATCAAGGGCTGTAGCCTCCAATATGGATTACATCTCAATATGAAGGGGAAAAAATCATCACTGGACTAATGGGAAACATCATGATAGGTAGAGAGAAGATTGAAATTGTCAATGATTTCATCTTGCTTGGTTCCACAATCAGCATCCTTGATTCCAGCAATTGGAAGACATACAGCATTGGGAAAATCTGCTGTCAAAGACCTCTCCATACACAGAGCACATCATGCTGAGTGAAATATCTCAGTCACATAAGGACAAATACTGCATAGCAACAGTATTATAAAGCAGATCTGATATGGGGGTTTGGGAGGAGAATAGGGTAAGAATGGATAGACAATGACCATTGCATTGGAACAGGTGAAAGAACTGTCTAAAAGGAATGTATGATTGTTGTTGTTATGTGCTGTCGAGTCACCTGCGACTCATAGCAACCTTATGTACAACAGCCCTAAACCCTGATCTGTCCTGTGCCAATCTCACTGTCTCTGACACTCCCATTCCGATTATCCCAGTCACTGAATCAATTCACCTCATAGAGGGCCTTCCCAGAATAAGAGGTACATTGCAAACAGGACTGGGGGGCAGGGAGTAGATGAGTATATAATAAATGAATTTTTTTTAAAGTGAACTGGGGGAGGGAGAGAAGGGGGTATAATGTGCAACAATGAATGAATGAAAAATCTAACTTCTTTGTACATGTTTATTAAAATCACAATTAAAGATTTATTTTAAAAAATAAAACAGACCTCTCCAAAGTCCTGAAGAACACTGATGTCTGTCTGAAGTGTGCCTGATTTAAGCCATAATCTTTCTAGTATCCTACTATGAATCTGAAAGCTGAACAGTGAATAAGAATGATAGGTAAAGAATTGATGCTTTGGAGTTGTAGTGATGTTAGAAAAGAGTGCTAAATATCCCATGGGCTACCAAAAGAACAAATATATAGAGGTGTAGCCAGAATGTGCCTTGGAGACAAGAATGGGGAAGATTTGTCTCACATACTTTGGCCAGGTTGCTAGAAGAGGATATTCCTTGGAAAGGGACACCAATGCTTGGAAATGTAGAGGGTCAGCAAAAGAGAGGAAGGTCCTCAGTGTGATGGATTGAGTGACTGCAACAGTTGTTCAAGTGTGTCAGAGATGATGGCACAGAGTAGAACAAGATTCAGATCTGTTTTTCATACGGTTGCTATGAGTCGACTCAAAGATACTTAACAAAAACAAAAACAGCAGCACAATGAAAAGTTAAATATAGTTATGAGCAGTTTGATGTATCCATTAGAATGTAGCCTGTGTATTGAATGGAAATAGGATATCCAAGTGTGGAGTATATGGTAGAGGTTAGATACTGAAGTATCCACTTGAAAGGTTTGGCTTAATTGAAAGTTTTACTGTTTGTTGTTGATTATATTTATTTTTTTGCCTCTATTATTATTTTTTTATTTAAGATTATTTTAACAATATTTCCCCATGTGTTTTCTTTCAATCTTTTTTAATATAGAAAATTTTTATTTTATACTGGTTTACTTACAAAGTTCATGTACATTGTTTTTCACACCAGATCTTTACTCTTTCCTTCTTTACCCACCCCTCTCTCCACCCTTCAAATTATGTGATTTTCTTTTTAGTGAGCCTAGAAATTACTGATATTTTAAATTTTGTTCTACATTTCTCTCTGCTGAGCAGTGATCATCGGGCAACATCTAATTCTTCTGGTCTCAAGGTCAGGGAAATTGAAGACTGGGTTGTCTTTTGGTGCTGTGGACGAATTGTTCTCATGTATTTCATGTTCTTCACCCTTTACTGCAGACAGGGAGAGACAAATGCTTGCACATTACATGGCCACTCACAAGCTTTTAAGTACCCAGACTCTACTTACCCATGCAGAATATAAACTATTATCCTTCTGGAGTATATTATCTGACCTTGATCTCCTCTGAAGATCAGATCCTAAGGCCTCATGAATAAGTTTAAATTTCCCATTCAAAAACTTATTGATATGTGCCGTTCAGTTAGAACCAATTCAAAATTGACCCTCCACTGGGTTTTCAGAGGCTATAAATTACATTCTGTAGTTTCCACATTCGGTTGGGTCACCTTTCTTTGGCATAGGAACAAATATGGATCTCTTCCAGTCAGTTGGCCAAGTGGTCAGTCTCCAGATTTCTTGCCACAACTTGGTGAGCACATCCAGGGCAGCATCTGTTAACTGAAATATGTCAATTGATATACCATCTATTCCTGGAGCCTTATTTTTTGCCATTTCCTTCAAAGCAGCCTGAACTTCTTCTTTCATCACCATAGGCTCTTGCTCAT
>NW_006400326.1:146531-153132 GCF_000299155.1 Elephantulus edwardii | reverse complement strand
GGACAGAGCGGAGTTTAGGGCAGTTGTACATAGGGTCGCTATGAGTCGTAGGCGACTCGACGGCACATAACATAACATAAATTGCATGAGAGGAGATTTACCATCTTTTCCCTGCAGAGTAATTGGTGGGTTTGAGCTGTTTGCCTTTTGGTTGGCAGCACAACTTCTTACACAGTAGGCCCTGAGAGAACCCTTGGCTTAAATTTAGATGATGTTAAATGCATCAAGTTAGGCAAAACATTCTAAATCAGGATTCAACAACAGACCATTTTGGAAAAGGTTGTAGAGTAAATACTTAGTTAGGATTAGTAGGCTTCATACAGGGAGCTCTGATGGCCTCGTGACAAGAAGCTGTACTGCAATTCTGAAGGCACGCAGTTCAAATCCCCCAGTTTGCTCCACAGAAGGATGGAGAATCTCCTGTGTAATTAATGGCCTCTGAAAACCTAATGTTTTCAGCTATTGGTCAGTCTGACTCAACAGTACACAAAAACAGGTCTCATATGCTCTCAGTTATTGCTCCTGTGACTGCTCTTGCTGCTGTATTTACCTTCCTCTTTACCTTATTCCATTTCTTCTCTATCCTCCACCTTCTCCCTACTCCTTCCCTTTAAAAATGGATAAATGATTCTTGGCTCAAAGGTCGTTTGATTGGTGATTGCTATTTGCTAATTCCTTTTAGGTGTTGAGCTATGGTGGCCATGAGGAGTTCTACTAGCCCAAACCTGACCACCCCTGGTGGTTCAGTTCTTTCTCCATGAGAGAAAGATGAGCAATTTCCTGTCTTGTGATATATAGCCTTAGAAACCTGCTAGAGGGTCAACTATGAGTTCCAACTCCCATATCATTGAGTTGAATTGAATATCTAAGGGAGTGGTGAGAAAAAACTCCTAGGAGGACATCACATCTAGAAGGCATATAAACCTCTCACATTCTTGCATTAGACGAAAATTAGAAGTATGAGCCACAGGAAAATCATAGAAGTCTTGTTTGTCAGGAATTAGTAAGATAGAATGTTGTTAGTGTTAGGTATCATTGAGTAGCATAATAGTGACCTCATGAACAGTGGAGCCACCATAAATCACAACCATAGGGTCACTAACTCTTCCAACCCTGTTATCTTCTTTCACAGGTTTCTTTATATTTCTGCTAGAAAAAACTCGGCATCACATCATATTCACACTTTTTCACTGACATTTTATTCTTTCTTTTATTAAGTCCTAACATTACGTGTCTGTAATCTCTAATTGTGTGTTTGTACACTTAATTGTGCTCATCTGAAACCTATACCTAGACTAAGAGGCTATTGTGCAAACATAGCAAAGAGACGTATTGCCCTGGAAAAATCTATAGTCAAGGAACTCTCCAAAGTATTGAGGAGCAATAATGTTAGTTTGAGGACAAAGATGTGCCTAATTCAGGCCATGATCTTTTTCAGTCACTCGCTGTGCATCTCCTGGATCATGAATAAGGATGACAGAAGAATTGATGCCTTTGAACTGCAGTATTGGAGAAGAGTATTGAATATCCCATATGCTGCCAAAAGAACAAACCAGATATTTCTTGGAGAAGGTGCACCCAGAGTGCTCCTTGGAGGCAAAGATAATTAATGTTTATCTCACATACATTGGACATGTTAGGAGAAGCCATTCCTTGGAGGGGGACATCATGCTTGGCAAAGTAGAGGGACAGTGAAAGAGAGGAAAACTCTCAATGGGATGGGTTGACACAGTGACTACAAAAGTGGGCTTGAGTGTGTCAGATATTACAAAGATAGCACAGGATAGAACAGAGTACAGGTCTGTTGTTCATAGAGTCATCATGAGTCTTACTCATCAGCACCTAACTACAACTTATTTTTGTGTTATTGTTGCTGTTATGTGCCATCAAGTCGCTTGTGACTCATAGAGACCCTATGTACAAGAGCCCTAAATGTCGTTCTATCTTGTGTCAACCTCACCGTTTCAAACACACTCATTCCCACCACTCCACTCACAGAATCGATCCATCTCATCGAGGGTCTTCCTCTCCTGTGCTGTTCCTCCACTCTCCCAAACATGATGTCCCTCTCCAAGGACCAGTCCATTCCTTGCAACATGTCCAGAGTATGTCAGATGAAGCTTCAGACTCCGTGACTCTAGGAGCATTCTGGCTTCACCCTCTCAGGACAAACCTGTTTGTTCTCCTAGCAGTCCATGGTATATTCAAAACTCTTCTCCAGCACCACAGCTCAAAGACATCAATTCACTTTCCATCATCCCTATTCACTGTCCAACTATCCAATGCATAGCATGTAATTGTGAAGACTATAGCCTGGATCAAGCGCACCTTAGTCTCCAGCCTGACGTCGTTGCTCTTCAGTACTCTTGAGAGGTCCCTCACAGCTGACTTTCCCAATGCAGTTCATCTCCTGATTTCCTGGCTGCTGTTACCAAGAGTGTTGACTGTGGAGCCAAGTAAACGAAAACTTTTAACTATCTCCATCTCTTCACCATCCATACTGATGCTGCCAATTTGCCCAGTGGTTAGAATCTTTATTTTCTTGATGTTGAGCTTCAATCCATATTGAATATTGCAGTCCTTGACCTTCTGCAGCAAGCGCTTCAGGTCCTCCTCAGTTTCAGTGAGCAGGGTTGTGCCATCCGCATAACGCAGGTTGTTGATTCTTCCACCAATCCTGATGCTACATTCCTCCTTGTACAGCCCAGCATCTTGGATGATCTGTTCTGCATACAGATTGTAAAGGTATGGAGACAAAATACATCCCTGACGGACCCCTTTCTTGATTTTGAGCCATCTAGTGTCTCCCTGCTCTGTTCTGACAACTGCCTCTTGGTCCAAGTATAAGTTTCGCATTAGCACAATCAAATGTTTTGGGATTCCCATTCTTCTCAGAGTCAGCCATAGCTTGTTGTAATCCACACAGTCAAAAGCCTTTGCATAGTCAATGAAACACAGATAGACATTCTTCTGGTATTCTCTGCTTTCTGCCAAGATCCATCTAACATTAGCTATAATATCCCTAGTACCACTAACTTCTAAATCCAGCCTGCACATCTGGCAATTCTCTGTTGACATATTGTTCCAAACGTTTTTTGATAATTTTCAGCAGATTCTTGTTTGCATGTGATATTAATGATATTGTTCAGTGATTTCCACTCTCTGCTGGGTCACCTTTCTTTGGAATGGGAACAAGTATCGATCTCTTCCAGTCAGTTGGCCAACTGTCTGTCCTCCAGATTTCCTGGCACAACTTAGTGAGTACCTTCAGGGTAGTGTCTGTTTGTTGAAATAAATCAGTTGGTATGCTGTCAACTCATGGAGCCTTGTTGCCCAACAAAACCTACACTGATTCAACAATTTTTCCATGTATAATCCAGTGACATTGATTACCTTCAGGTTGTGCAGCAAGTTTCACTATCCTTTTACAAATTATTCTACCACAATTAACATAAGTTCACTGCTTTCTACTCTAAAATGTGCCCCTTTCTTCTCTTTACTAGTCTTGATAATCATTAATAATTTTAAATTTTGTGTATTTGCTTATTTCACATAAATGAAGTCCTATTAGTCCTATTATATACTTTTGTGAGTTTTTGTTTCTTCCTTCCACCCCCAGCATAGTGTTTTCAAGGTTCATTCATATGGCGGCATCTATCAGAACCTCATTTATCTTTCTGATGAATAATACTTTATTGTACATATATAACATATTCTGTTTATCCATCCTGTCATGATGGTGTGTCATCAATCCATGAGACTTCAGCAAAATCTTCCTGAAGATTATCCATAAACGACTGGAACAGTACATTGAAAGAGTACTACCAGAAATAACAAGCCAGGTTTAAAAGAGGCTGTAGCGTGAAAGACATCACCAATGACAGCTGGATCTTGGTTTAAAATAGAGTACCAGAGGATTGCCTGTCTGTATTTCGTTAACTGTACAAAGGCATTTGACTTCATGGATCACAACAAATTGTGGCTAACCTTGAGAAGAATGGGAATCCCAGATTACTTGATTGTGCTCATAATAAATCTGTATGTGGACCAGGAAGCAGGCATCAGAACAGAGCAAGGAAATACTGCATGGTTCAAAAAAGAAAAGGAGTGCATTGGGACGCAGCCTGTCTCTGTATGTTTTCAATCTGTATGTAGAACAGATCATTTAAGAAGCAGAATTTTATGAATATGGCATCAGGATTGGAGGAAGACTCACCAACAACCAGTGTTATGCGTATGACACAACCCTGTGTGCTGGTATTGAGGAGAACCTGAAGCATTTGCTACAGTAAGTTAAGGACTCCAGTCTTCAAAATGGACTGAAGTTCAACATCAAGAAAACAGATTCTCACCACTGGGCCAATTGGCAGCACAATCATAGGTAGAGAAAAGAGTGAGGTTGTTAACAGTTTCAGCTTGCTGGCTCCACAGTGAACACTCTTGGTGCCAACAGTCAGGAAATCAAAAGACAGATTGCATTTGGGAAGTTTGCTGTCAATCTACTAGAATGCTCCTGATCCGGACCATGGTTTTCACAGTTACTTGCTGTGCATCAGAGAGCTGGACAATGACTAAGGATGACAGAAGGAAAATTGATGCCTATGAATTGTGGTGCTGGAGAAGAGTATTGAACGTAGTGCGAAAAGAACAAAAAGATCTGTCTTGGAGAGGGTGAAACCAAGTTTCTCCTTGGAGACAACGGTTTTGAAGCTCTGTCTCAAGTACTCTGGGTATGTGCTCAAGAACTAGTCTTTGGAGGACATCATCCATGGAAGCATATAGGAATAGCAGAGGAGAGTGGAAGACCCTGGATGAGATGGATTGACAAAGTTACTGGGGTAGCAGGATTCAGAGCTGTTATACATAGGGCCACTGAGCTACAGTACAGGTGACTTGACAGCACATTACAACAACATCCATATGCATTTCCTTTGTTCCCACTATTTAGCTGCTGTGAATAATGCTGCAGTGAACCTTAGTGTGTCTATTTGTATTGCTACTTTGAAATTTAGTTAGTTAGTTAGTTAGTTAGTTAGTTAGTTAGTTATTATCTGCTTAAGAATAGACTAGATGAACACTGTGGCAGTTCTGTTTAACTTTTTGAGGAACTACCAAACTATCGCACTAATGTTCTATTATTTTATGTCCTTCCCTTCAGTGGATGAGGGTTCTGGTTTCTCTAGAAGCAATTTTCCTTTTTATTGAATTGCCATTATGATGGGGGTGAGATAGTACCTCATTGTGGCTTTGATTTGTACATCCTAATGAAATGAGCCCTGCTGGTGAAATGGTTAAATTCTTGGCTCCTGACTGAAAGGTTGTCAGTTTTAACGCACAAAGAGAAAAGATCTGACAATCTGCTGCTGTAAACTTTAATTCAGTTTGTTACTGTAGAATCAGAAGTGTCTCATAGCAGACCCTCCAGTAGATTCCTGAGGCTATAAATCACACAAAAGGAGATTTTACGTCTTTCTCCCATCAGAGCAGTTGGTGAAGTCAAACTTCCAGACAGTTGTGCTATCTGGGTTCCGCAACTCAACTCCCCATGCCCTCAGGAAACTGTCCTACACGGTGGTTTTACAATGTCTTATTGGGATGAAAGTCACTCAGTATTGACTCAGTAGAACACACAACAACAACAACAATTTCCTTGAATGTCTTTTTATGTGCTTATTGGCTATTTAAAGAGACCAGGTGGTGCAGTTGTTAAAGATTTGTCTCCTAACCAAAAAGTCATTGACTCAAAGCTGGTAACTCTTCATAAGAAAAAAATGTGACAGTCTGTTCCCGTGAAAACTAACAGCTTTGGAAACCCTGTTTTGCAGTCCTGGTCTGATCTTTAGGGTTGCTTTTAATTGATTCAAGGGAAATCAGTTTAGAATTTGGCTTTAAGTTGACTGTTTAGTATCCTCTTTGTTAAAATATCTGTTCAAGGTCATTGCCATTTTGTGACTAGATTATTGTTGTTACATTGTAGGAGTATTTCATATATTTTGGATATTAAACCCTTATGATTACTCCAAATTTTCTCCAAGTCTTAGGGGTGACTTTTCACTTTTTAAAAAATTGTTATTTTAATGAAAATTTACAGAGACGTTGTTCTTGTTGTTGTTATATGCCGTCGAGTCATTTGTGACTCATAGCGACCCTATGTACAACAGCCCTAAACCCTCCTCTATCCTGTGCCATTCGCACTGCCTCTGACACACCCATCCTGATTACCCCAGTCACTGAATCAATCCATCTCCTAGAGGGTCTTCCCCTCTTGTGCCGTCCCTCCACCCTCCCAAGCATGATGTCCCTCTCCAAGGACCTGTCCCTCCTTGCAACATACCCAAAGTATGTCACACGAAGCCCCAGAATCCTTGCCTCCAAGGAGTAGCTTCGTTTAACCCTCTCTAGGATGAATCTGTTTGTTTTCTTGGCAGTCCATGGTACATTCAATACTCTTCTCTAGCACCGCAGCTCAAAGGCATCAATTCTCCTTCTGTCCTCCCTAGTTATTTTCCAACTCTCTGATGCATAACAAGTGATTGCAAAGACCATGACCTGTATCAGGCACACCTTAGTCTCCAGAGAGACACTGTTGCTCTTGAGTACT
>NW_006400326.1:137870-143121 GCF_000299155.1 Elephantulus edwardii | reverse complement strand
AGAAAAGATTCTTTCATTGTTTTACAAACCCTCCCCCAGGTCCCCTCCACCATGTAGCCCTCGCTCTAGTCTCCTGTGATGACCGAAATACCCAGTTATATCTCTCTTTTAAACGGTTCTCTCCCTCCTCTGTTTCAGTCATAAGCAGGTCTTTGCAATAACATAATAACTGAATAACTTTTATTAAATCCAGAATTTAAGCAATTCATCAAGAGACATGATACACATTTAATATGATAAGAATTTCCATGTTTTTGTAATGATCAGTTTTTGTGGTGAGCCAGCTAGTTTTCCATAAGGATATCCTACACAGGCTTTAATAGAGATTGGATTTGGTGTCTTTTCCTTGGGTTTTTTTAGCCACAACATATTAGTTGGTGCAAGAAGTCTAAATAAGTCTGGATATATTGCAGTAATATTATGAATAGGAGAATGACTCACATAGATGGGAGACACCCATCCAGGGGTAAACCATCTTCTTAGAGGTTCCCCATCAATATTTGGTGTATAATTATTAAATTTTTGTGTCTTGTTCAAGAAATATTCTGTATAATCAAAATCCGGACGACTAACTGAATAATCAGAAAGGTAATCAGCAACGCCCACTGGTGTATATTTTGATACCTGTTTATTTCCAAATCCACAATCAAACTGTTTAGGAGACTTAATTAAAGAATCCCAAAGGCAGTCCTTATGATATTTTTGAATGCAGTCCGGCAATGGAGTGTTTTCACTTGGCTCTACAAAACTTTCGTTATAATTGTGATATCCAAGAGTCATCATTGTGAGCTCTCACACAAGTCTTTTATTAGACTTGGGTTTATTAGATGGATCTGGATCATCAGTAAGAAAAGTCCTGTAATTAGTAGGTAGACAGCTTTGAGGTACTTTTCCTGTGAGCACAAAGCACAAAGGAGAAGTATCTACCATTCCTTCATAATCAATATTGGTAGAAATTGCATGTTGAATTTCATAATCAGCTAAACTACCTATCAGGAAACTATCATTTGTCATTACCTTGATGTGAGCCTCATCCCCCTAGCCAACAGGATGTAACACCGGAGGTTGAGGAACATAGGCCCAATATTGGTAACAACCTACAGCTTGTACCTGAAGTGTCAACACAGCCAAGATAGCTAGAAATAAATTCTCTATTGTCGGCGGTTTGCCTGCTAACTTGACTGAAGACTCAGCGGCACTTGTCAGCTTCTTAATCTGACCCCAGGTTGGAATCTCAGCCATTCTCGTGGTTTTCGCCTGTCAAGGAGAGAGCTGAAAACTCCTCATCTTGTATATGAGCCCTTGCATCCGGTGATGGTTCTGACGCGACTGTCTCATTCGACACTTCATTTCTTAAGGTGACAGGTTCACTGTAAGGTCGGATGCAGCAGTCAGGAACCCAAATTGGAGATTCAGCATTCTGTGGAAAAACACATGCATACCCTCTCCCCGAGGAGGTCCTTTCCATTCTCCTGTTAATAAATCTTTCCATTTGACTTTAGGTAGAGGATTTGCATTTTTACTTCCCCAATGTCTGTCTATAGCAGTTTGACCTTTAGAGTCTGAATTCAAATAATTTAATACAAAAATTGAATGCATGAGCATATGATAAGGCGAATAATAAGAATTTGACTGCTTTAACTTCTGCAATTGATTCTTTAAATTTTGATGTGTTCTTTCAATGATTGCCTGTTCTTGGGGATTATAAGGAATCCCAGTTGTATGCTCTACTTTCCACTTTAAACAAAAATTTTTAAATGACTTGGAAACATAAGCTGGAGCATTGTCAGTTTTAATTCTTTTTGGAATACCCAAATAGCTAAACCAATATATCAGATGCTGAATCACATCTTTAACTGCTTCTCCAGTTCTAGCAGAAGCTGCAATAGCATGAGAAAAGGTGTCTACACATACATGTATAAAAGATAATTTTCCAAATTCTGGAATATGTGTAACATCCATTTGCCAGAGCACATTAGGTTTTAGTTCTCTAGGATTAACTCTTTGTTGAGGAGGGTGGTATAAATCCGGACAATGATTGCAATTTTTTACAATTTGTCTTGCTTGTTCTCTAGATAATTTATACATATATCTTAAAGCATTAGCTTTTTGATGATGTATTTCATGATCAGCAATTGCTTCTTCTAATAAATTTTCAATTACCAATTGTGTTAATATATCTGCTTTCTGATTTCCTTCCACTAAAGGGCCTGGGAGAGCAGAATGACTCCTAATATGTTGTACACTGTACTTATGATTTTGATCATGAATTAATTTTTGTAAATCTTTTAATAGAAGAATAATAGTAGACTCTCCTGATATGACAGCAGTTTCAATATGAGGAAAAAGACCAACCACTTACTTCGAATCAGTGTAAAGGTTAAAAGGTTCTGTGTAATGTTCAAAAGCCATAATCACAGCCGTGATCTCTGCCTTTTGTGCAGAAATTCCCAGATTAATTCTAACAATGGGTGTTTTCCCTATAGCATAAACAGCAGATTTGCCATTGGATGAGCCATCAGTAAATACTGTAATAGCCCCCTCCAAAGGTTCTGCTGCATATTTATTAGGGAAAATAATTTCTGTCTCTTCTACAAATTTTAAAATAGGGTTCTGTGGGAGGTGATATTTAACTTGACCTGAATAATTAGCCAATGCAATTCCCTAATCTTCAACATTTTGTAACAGATTGTCAATTTGATGTCTCTTGTAAGGTACTATTATTAAAGACATTTCCTTGCCAAATAATTCTTTTGACCTAATTCTTCCTTTCATAATCAAATGACTACACAAAGTAACATAAGATGACACCATTTTTGTCTGAGTATGAGGCAAATGTATCCATTCCAGAATCCCATTTTGCCATAAGCATGCTGTTGGTGTAAATTTAGACTTTAATATTATTAAAGCCCACTCTTTGGTGTAGTCTAATTGTATTACTTTAGCAGTCTGTATCTTATCCTCAATTATCTTTAATTTTTCTAATGCTTCTAATGTCAAACTTCTTTTAGATTTAGGAGAAGCATCTCCTTTTAATATACTGAACAAAGGATCAAACTCTCCAGTGGTAATTTTTAAATATGGCCGGATCCAATTAATATTCCCTAATAATTTCTGAAAATCATTAAGCGTCTTTAAGTTATCTGTCTTTATCTGCATTTTTTGGGACATAATATATTCATCGTGTATAACTTTTCCTAAATAATTGGTTTATTATGTTGAATTTTATCAGGAGCTATAACTAGCCCATGTTTCTAGTTGTTAACTTTTTTCTAGTTTTATTATTTTTTGGCACATCCCCATAGCTAGGTGGCGGTAGTGCATTTAGGGCCTTTTTGGAAGAGGTCTGGAACATTTGAAAAGGCCCATCCATATCCGTCATCCTCCCAATGATACTTAGCTGCTTCTTCCTCTAAATCTGCCTCATCCTGGGAGTCTAATCATTCATCATCAGGACCTTCCTGAGCCGCAGCCTGCGCTAAAACCTCTTCAGAATAAGAATATTTCTTTTTACTGTCTGAAATTAAGGGAGCAGCCTTCTGATCCTCAGCTATCGAAGGAGCCTCTTCCATGAAGATCTCCATTTCACTCTTATCCATTAACATGTATCTAATTTGTTCCCACACAGCAAATGCTTGTACTGGGACTTCCCCAGCACCCTTTGTTTCATAAAAACGTCTCATATCAGCACCTACCTTCTTCCAGTTGCCGAGAGAAAGACTACCTTCCTCTGGAAACCAAGGACTTACACAAAATCATAGAATTCATTTAAACTCTTTTGGGGGACTTTTACCCCGCGAGCAGCTAACATATGACTCAAAACTGAAACAAAAAGATTTTTACCTTTTGAGAGTAATTGTCCCATGATTAATATCTGCACTTACTCGTCTTAACCCAGCAAATATGCTTCGGGCGAGCCTGCAGTGTTCTGCGACTAGAGCCGACTTCTCACCTGAAAAATATTTAAAGAAACAAAGAGGAGAGATAGCTTACCTGGGTGGTCCTCACTTTCGAGCCCCAGGTTCCGGGCGCCAACTGCCTTGGGCTGCTCCAGTCGGGAGGGGCTTATAAGCCCGAGGTCTAGGGTCTCGAAGAGGGAACACGAAGGTGGGTGTTCGGCGAACGGACGATGAAAGAACACAAGACAGTCAAGTGATCTGGATGATTTTAATTCTAAGTCATTCTAATTCTCCTTCTTCTTTCTTCCTTGCTTCCTTCCTTCCTTTTCCTTTTCCTGCTTATTACACTTAGCATGATACTTTTATATTTCATTTTTACAATTAGAGGCTTAATCAACAGCCAGAAAAACAACAAAAGTAAGAATAAAGTTTACATTATTTTCTTGCACACAGCTATTCTTTATGATCATGGTTCTTTGGAGAGTATGAAAGGCTATTCTTTATGGTCATGGTTCTTTGGTAATTGGAGAGCTTGGTGGACAATGGCTTTTTGCTTAAACATTTTTTTTAAACCTGTTCTTCAACTTGCTTTGGTAGCAAAGTTACAAAGTAAAAAAGTTACGTTTTAAATTTAAGCTGATACATTTTACGTTTTTAGCTTAATTTACAATATTATTTATTTTCATTCAAAAGACAACACTTTTACACTTTCCATTATTTTAGGGGTGATCACTATTTCATAAGGGGGTTTTGGTTTATACAAAAGACGTTTTGGGTCATAATATCACCTAAATTCGTCATTCCAATCTCATGTTTCGTGATTTATTTTACCACTTACACCTTTCATATAACATCTTCCCTCTGGTCACTTTCAAACCTCTTGAAAGACATATCCCAAAACCCATCAGGGTGTTTTGCATTAAATTCATCATATTTTCCAGTATATGGAAGAGGTTTATCTGTAGGCTCTGGAATTCTGTAAGGGCCTCTCCCAATAGGGGGCTGCCACAAACAACCATTACCTAACAGATAAACAATTCTTCCACCTGGTGTTCTCATGGTGGGGGGCAAGGGTTTGGGTTTTTCCTTTGAAGGAGTTCTTATAAGCACTAGAAATCTAGGAATCTCTGGAGTGGTCATCTCTAGGATCTCCACCACTAATTCTTTTTGTTATAATGCATCCATGAATTCCCTTAAAATCAAATTATTCTTGAGAAGTTTTAGTAATGCTAAAAGAACTGGAGGTAATGTTTGCATATCAAAGTCGTCACCTCCATTTAGTTCTTTCTGGGAACATCTAACAAACTTTTAGTAGGAACACTTTGTGTAAAGAACACAGCCTTTTTTCCCTG